>NC_063282.1:1164333-1466500 GCF_910591885.1 Bombus terrestris | reverse complement strand
TCGTCGTCAACGTTGCCGTTGACGTCCTAGTTCCCCGCCGTACACGGAAACGCTGGGCCCGAGTCTCGCCCCGTGGAGCAAAGTTGGCACTTAATTCGCCGAGTTTCCAGTTTGCGAAACTCCCAACAACCGAGGCTGAAAACGCGGCTTCGGAAAAGCGAGAAAGATTGGTTCGGAGACGGTGCGAATCGAAACGGGGAGGAATATGACCGCGTGGCGAACGAACCCAACCTTCCGCAGCGTCCAAGCTGTTCGTTCGCCATGGCAATTACGAGAACCTCTAATTAATCGCTCAAGATTTTTTATGAATTAATAGGAAATTTCAAAGTACCTAAATAACAGGATAAATACATAAAATATGCAAATTATTTAGTACTTTCCATGATATATGGTAGGTAAAGCAATCTTCTAGCGAGATTTTTTACTTTTTCAAGTATATCTAACGAATTTGCAACAAGGATCCACAGTCTGGATATCGCGGAAGAACAGTGTCTCTCGAAGATATTCGAGCGATTATCAGGGAAAATATATTTTGTCAATATATTGCGTGCGTCGTACGAAACGTTTTGAGATGTCATTAGCGCTTTAGCGAGTCCATTTCGATAATTGAAACAGAAATTCGACGATTCTCGTGGAAGTACGATAACGACTGTTAGTGGAACAGACGTTACCGTATAACAACTTCGAAGGACGATTAAGAGGATCTAATCAATGACGGAGGTAGACATAGAGAAAATAGCGGGATAAACACCGAAGGGGAGTTCTTTTATCGTCGACAAAGTGGAAATAGCATCTCACGATTTGCAGTTGCTCGTAGTCGGAAGGGAAGAACGCGGTTTAAGTCTACGATAAACTTGCCCTGGCGATCGAGAGAGAAAGAGAGAGAGAGAGAGGAGGGGAGAAGGGCGGAATCCAAAGCGGCAAGAAGGAAGGAGAAAAGCGCAAAACGTACCCGAGACAACGTAGATGGGCTGTTAAGATAAGAACGCGAAGATTCTTCGAACGAAAGTGGAGTCGGAAAGGAAAGAGGGAACGGACCGTAAGGGTCAACCGCGTGCAAGTCGGAGCGTAATTTTCCCTCGTGGTAAGATTCTTTGCGGCGAACTCGCGGATAAGCCGGTTTTACAGGTAACTTCCGCGAGAATTCACGAATACGAAAGTCTCGCAAAGCGTAGAAGGCGAACGCGTTGCATCCGTTCAATGGAGAACGAGTAGATTTTTCGATCGTTCCCGAAATTCTAAATCGATCGAGTCCCTTTTAAGTATTTGTGGAACGAGCCACTGTACAGCAAAGTCGAAAGAAGCTCGGAAACTAAAATTAAACATCGATGCATCGCGCGGAGAGTCTCGGAGAATAGGAACGCTAAAAAGGAAGATTTCCACGATATTCTTCTGGTTAGATAACGGGATACTCAAAAATAAGAGAAAAGGAAAACAGAGGAAAGAGTAATTCAACCTCGGTGCCCTGCTAAGCAAGGGTTTGCTAAAAGTATTCAACGCGCAACCCTCTGTCGATTCTTTACGGCTTACAATTTTTCCCTGGCCTGCTTTTCACCGAGCAAACAGGAAAAATCTTTTACAACATCAACGTCAGGTTGAGACCGAATATAACAGGATCGAAGAAAGAAGAATCTTTACTCCCTTTTCTCTTCTATCGTACGTGAAATTCGTTTCCAGCGTGTAAGACGTGACGTTTAATTGAAGCGGAAGTTTGTCGCTTTACGGTTTACGCAATTAGCTTAACGCGAAACAACCGGGCGATAGAGAAAGAGAGAGAGAGAGAGCGAGAGAGAGAGCGAGAGAGAGAGGAAAGCTCGTTGAAGACTAAAATCCTCTTGAGATATCTGAATCGTGGAAAAGTCTATTTAAAGTATGAAATTTCAAATAAAATCTTCTTCGCTACTTCAACGGATTGAGAGATTTACTCGTCTGTTTGACTGGTTGTTTCTTCCTTAAGTCTGAGTCGCTATCGTCCGCTTTACAACGTTACAATACAGCCAGATTACAGTAAAAGAAATGAAATTCCAGACGCATACATCTTGCCCGTAGGGTCATTACATTCACTTGCCTCTGGTGGAACGGGCGGACAGACTATAAAAAGGATCGGGTTATAAATCTCGTGGAGGATATTCGCCGCTACCTATGCGTAGAACTGCTGAACAATCTTGAACGATCGATCGTAAAAATATAGCGCGCAGCAAGAAGCGCGAGGTTCGCCCCGGCCAAGGTACATCAGGTGCAAATCAGTTCCTACGCCTGGCTCAGGTAATGCAAACCCTAGCCAAAATCTTTTGCATTCGGTTTTCTTCTGAAGATTATACGTACGATCGATTCGTTCCGCGTTTTCGAACAGCAAAAGCTACGGAAGAAGGTACACCGGCAGCGTAAAGGGTCGAAACTCTGGCAAACTTTCCATCGGAATTTCAACTCCGCTTCCCTCTGAGAAAGTATCCACCTCGGCTTTTACAACGAACGATACAAAAGCGTGCCGGAAATGGATTTATTAATCTTAAAAATGAGAAAGGGTACGCGTTTATCGATCCGTCGGGCAGCGAGGAGGTTTCCTCAAGTAAAAAAGAAGCAACGGAGCGGCGCTCGCTAGGAAACCTCAACTATGAAATTCCAAGACATCGTCCGTGCGTTTCATACACGCCCTCGGCAAACATGGTCGATTTTATTTCTCGGTTTTACCGTTCTGAACGTATAAGTTGCGAAAGGTCGTCCACCGGGCTTGGTAAACTCTTCTTGGTAACGTGATCTTGTATTAGCCTTGAGAGCGAAACTTTTGAAACAGTTGCAATGTTACCGGTGACAGGACAGTAGACAACTTTTGAGAGACCTGGCACGCGAGATGGCAAGCTCGAGGACGAAAGACAGGACCAGAGAGAAAAGATGCGTCGCACGAAGGAAGGAAAAGTAGCGTGAAAAATAGACGTGACGTAAAATTGAAAATGTACCCGGGACACGCACCAAGACCGCCTCGGGGCTTCGAAAATCCATTGCCGAGGAAAGCGTTGACCTCGTTGCTACACCTGCAACGTCTCGAGTAGAAAAGCCGACGGAAAGGGAGGGAAAGCAAGAAACGAAAGCTAGTAGCTGCTGGTAAGACGATCGAGATTCTCATTTTATGCAAACGTAGCCGATATCTTCCAACTTGGAAGTCGTACACTCTTCGCTAGTTATCTGGAATAGCTCGTTACACCTGCATAGGCGTATCGCAAGCGTGAGAACACGCAATCATCGACGACTATTTTTCGACGATTCTTTCGTCCTTGGAATCGTTTTATTATCGGCGAAAGAAATGGAAATCCCTTTTATCGTACTTTCAATTGCCGTTCCTTCCGACAGCCAAAATCTCGTACGACTGACACATGTTGGAAAAATCGACGCGAGATTCCGTACATCGACACGCCAACATCTTTCGAAAAGGGAAAGAAAATAGTGGGTTTTTTTATCGCCGGAATTACCACGATATTATTCGAGGTACTGTGTAAGGAGGTACGGTTATTACGGCAGTTATTGCGAATTATGGTGCTACTATGTGGAACAGCGACACTCTCGCGCCGTCCATACAAATGCAGGTACGAGAGTGGAGTAAAGGGGCCGAGAGAGTGTGTCGCCTTTCTTGCCTATACTTCTCGAGGCTCGTTATAATAGTAATCGATAAGTAACTCAGCGTGATCCTACGTGCGGCTAATGGACCGATTTAAAGTGTAGGACGCGATATGAAGCCAAGTCGAAGTAAAGCAGCCATCGACACGTGGACGAATAGCGATGAGAACTCGGCAGAAGCTTTTGAAACAGCATCGTGTTCGTCGACAATCGAATTTGTTACGTGACATCGAGCATCGGTGAACTCGACGAGAATTTTTATTTCCACTCTGAACAGAGACTCTGAACGAGCAAGGTTTTCGATTCGCGTTCATAGAATCTCCAGTCGATCTTTTAATAATACCAATACTCTTCAAATGCTCGTTTACCAACTATTTATCGCGATATTAGCGAATTTACCGAGTTACAAGTTACAGATTATACAATTTTCTTCTTAGAGTTTTTCGGTTTTAACTGAACTATCATACTAGTCTCTACTTATCCAGACACGACGACGATGTGTCTCTTTCTTCCGCGTGTTATCTTTTACGCGCTGAACGCTATATTCCGTAAATAGATAAATAAACAAAAATTGCTGGGTAATCGCATCGCAGTTGGCCGTATCTAACGGGATAAAAGTTGACGAAGCAAGCTGCTGTGCGCTACCAGCAGGCAAATGGAGTCGGAAACGACGGATTGATCGCGTCTCTTTGGAGTCGCATTTAGAAAAAGACGCGGCGTAGCGACGTAACGTTAATCTTACTCGGCGACAACGTTACTTCGGCCTCTTTATTTTCCAACTTTCGTCTTTGCCGCATCTCCCGCGGGACCGACTCCCCTCGGTTTCACCCTCGGAAAATGGTAGTAGACCCTTGCAGAAGGCAGCGATCCATCATAAATTTAATATTCGAAATTTCAAGAATGTTCCACACGCTTTGGGGGCCATCCGTTTCGACCGACGATATAAATTCGCCCGATAATATACTAGCAAGTACAGTTAGTCGCGTTGAAAGACGAAAGTCGCGTTTCATCTTTGACGGTATAGAGAAAGGAAATTGTGCAGCGTGCGCGCGGCAAATTCAGAGTATCAAGAATGCCAGACTGCAGCCGTATATTTAGCAACATCCGCAAAATTTAATTATTTAGGATAAATTTATTTTGCCGGAGAATTGTGCAACCAAAATATTTCCTGCGCCGTTTGCTTCCTTTTCTTTAACCTTTTTCACTCATTATAAAGCTTCCGCAACGAAGGAGAAGTACTAAAATAATTCAAACGAAGCGTTATATCCTACGTTTAATAAATCAAACTGTCACGAGGGGTATACACGAATTTCTGTTCGTGGATTAGTTGTAATTTTCGAGAGCGGGACTGTGCATTTTCCACCTGGGAGAACTGCATAAGTGGATTGTAAATTTGTTCCGTCAATACTATTATCTTTTGATTAGCGCACCTCTCTCGCGACACGCCGCACGCTAATTTAGCAATTCAAAAGGAAAATGACACAGAGAGGCGGAACTACCTCTAGATGGTAAAAGGTTTATATCTCCCTATATATTTGCACATTACAAATGGTTGATCAAAAGACTTTTCGTGTCTCGACTTCGTACAACCGTCCGGTCTTTGAAGAAACGTTTGCTCGAACAGTGTGCGTAAGTTCTCGCGACGCCCACGGTGCAGTTTTCGTAATTTCGCGAATCGTAATTTCGAAATTGGACAGCGATCATCGGAAAGATTATCTCTGGCTTTTCAACGTTACCATTCGCCGACAACGGAAAGAAGAAAAGTACATATACCCGATATCTACTATTCCCCTTTCGTGCTTATAAAACGGGGAGTAGGGTCATGCATATGCGATGTAATGCATTTACGCCTTCGCATATAATAGCTGCTACGTTATAACAACTCCTTTTCAAAGTACACCGACGTTTTCGCGTATTTTATTTACCGTGGAGCGGATTTAGCGAGCATAGACGACCATAAATTGCCGCTATTTTCAAAATCGTCGAAAGATTCGGCCCACGACGGGGACGAACGCAACATCGACGATCGAGAAAACCGCGAACCATTTCCTCCGTCCGTTCGAAACAAGCCCTTTTTTCCCCTCGAATATATACGTCAATTACACCGATTTCGCGTGTGCGAGCCCATGTCTGATGACACTTCGAACTAGATGGGAACATCGAATTGCACTTCGGTTCCCCATAAATTCCACCTCGGTCGAAGAGGGAGAAACGGCAAATAAAAAACACAGCGAAACTCGCTGATACGTTCGCGATGTTGGCGTCTTCGTTCGACAGATGGTTACCGCCTCTTTAACGATTTTGTCGAATATCGTTTATACAATAATAATTTATAACACTAGACCCCTTCCTTAGTCCCGTTTCGTCAATAGATTGAAAAACGCTTGAAAATCGATTTGCGAGAGACGATGTAATCGAAGTAAGAGAAAAACAGGTCGAGCGTCGAGGTATTCGCCGAAGCCAGACAAGCGTTGGAAGTCGTGCGACACTGCGTGGACGCGTTTCGCGTTCGATGCTACGAGAAAATCAGTTTAACTGCTGAACGAACCTTTGCCGCCTACCATGGCTAATCCCAGATCCGCAGGGAAGTTCACGACGGGGGTGTAAACCCGAGAATGTTGCGGCTAAGCTAACCTCCCTCCGTTCTCTTTCCACCTCTTAGTCACCATCGGCTGGTAGCGTTCGGTACGATACCTGCTGCGAGTCTAGGCCAACCTCCGGCTTATCCCGACGACACTCGTTCGATACCGTAAAAGCCTGCGCGAGGGGGCGGGGGGTGGACAGGAAGCAAGAACGAAACGGAGGAGGATGCGCTGGGAGATGGGGGATGTTGGTGGTTGCAAGCTATCCTACCGCCCTGCCAACCTCCTGCTAGCCGAGGATCGCGAGAGACCCCCCGTCAAGGGATCCCATAAAATAGCTCGAGTAACTTTTTTACTTTATCATCCACCGGTCTTCCCGCCAACCCTGTCGATATACCTGAGCTCATACACCTCTACGTCGTACTACGACACGACAGTGTATGCGAGCTTTCTCGCCAAGCTAGTCCAAAGCTGCGAATACACTTACTATACGCTGCGATACTCACTACGACAACCAGCTATTACATCTTACCGCGCGTTACACAACTTTAACCCTCAACCTCCAACTGCTTCTACATTTGTTCCTTTTTTACGTCGATTATTTTATTTCGTCGTTAATATCGATTTTGCAAGTTTTCGTAACTCAAGCGGCTGAAAGCCTTTTCCACTAGATCAAAGTCACTAGCACGCGTGACGCTACAACTACTGGCTATTACACGGGGAATACAGAAGGAACAAATTCGCCGTGTTTGCCCCTTTGATCTTCGACCACAGGAGGATTACAGAACGAAAGAATTGATTAACAATTCGGTGAAATTTAACAGAAACGAGGCGAAACGAAACGCGAAATAGAATTAGAAAATTTTTAGTCGAATGGTTGTCGAATGGATCATTTTTTTGCTTATCGGTGGGCATGTCACTTTCTGACCATTGCGCGTACGCCAAGCTTCGACCATTTCTCTCTCTTTTAGAACCTTCCAGCCATTTCGTCGGTACGTCTACTCTGTCAATTACGGATAAAACAACGTGGAATCGTACGGACGATGGTTCAGAACCGTAACGCAGCCGGACGGAATGTAAATTATCGCATCCACTGCAACGATAAATAACGCGCCGAATCCAAAAAAGAAAGCAGCGTCGCTGCACCCGGAATGCCACGTTGAGAAAAAAGATCAATGATTCTAAACGGATCGTACTACCGAAACGTGGTAGTTGAAAGAATTTCACGCGCAAACGTATTCGAAGCGTTCCACGTCCTTGCAAAACTGGCCGCAAATTTTTCGCCTTTCTCTTCATCGTTGCGATTCGATACAAAATATTTCCCGTATCTTCTTATTCTGCAGTTTCGAACCGAACCACGTGGGAAATACGTTGCAATTCCCTTACTTGGAAAGCCAGAGCAACGATTTTAGTCGTAACTAACCTTCGTAAGGAACGCCTGATGGAAAATTTGCATTTCCTTAACCCGCTCGTATTTCTTGGGTAAAAGTTGCCCAGAGAAAGAGAGAGAGAGAGAGAGAGAGAGGAAGAGAGATCGTGTTGCTTGACTTCGCGTAAAGGGGGAAAAAGAGCGTATATACATAGTTAATAGACGCGAAGCTAACGGCGACTCGTCGTTACGTTGGCCAGAGAATGGCGGTGCGTAACGGAAACGAAACACGTACCATCCTTTGATTCCGCGATATTCATCCGCGTTACCGTGTGATCGACGACGTTCGAGTTTAGACGGTAGCCGAGATGACTATTGATTCTTTCGGAAAGCGACAGGAACAAGGGTACGAGTCAAGTTGAAAGAACGCAGTGAAACAGGACGAGGTAAAAGGGTCCGAGTGACGGGAAAAAAGGATAAATAGATGGATAAACATGGATTCGCATCCAGTGGCAGAATTTTCGCTCTCTCTATTCTGAGGATGATTTTTCGCGAACGCACGACAGCAAACGAACCTCCTAGGAAATCTTCGTGCACGACCTGGGCTATTTCCCTTTCCACGATGCAGACAGGACAGACAGGACGAATCTGCATTAACTATGGATTTCGCTCGTCCTCCACGTCCCTTTTCACAAGTTCTTTTTGCGGTCGCCATCTCTATCGCGCGCATCCTTTGACCGACATGTAAAAAAGTGGCAACTTTCCGTTTGCGGGCCGATAGATAGAAGCGGATTATCGAGTACAGCAACACCAACGAATTAAAACGAGGAATTGATACATTGCTAACAACGGATCGTTTTCCTTTCGTGCAAACCATGAAACGCATCGATTCGAAGATAAAAAGATGCCCGTTGGAGATAATGAATGGAGTTTCGAATCTCGCGTACAACGTACCTAAAGTTCATGCCCGTTCGTACAATTTTTACCTCTCGTTCCAAAATACTCGCATCGTGTCACACAGTATCTCGCTTTGAGTCGCGCACATAACATCGACGGTTGAACTTCTGGCGAACGAAATTCGCATTAGTCGATCCGAGTCAAAATCAGAGATTACGACGTAATTAATTGCCTGAAATACAAGGGATATGTCATCGTCATTTTGGAGTCAGCATAAAGCGCGGCTGAATTAGCGGGTATCGAGGCGACGGATTACCGTGTAATGAGCGCGATTACCATGCAACTCGAGTCAATGGTCGCACGCGATTTATCATCGAATCGAAATTCGACTCGTCGGCAACTCGTTGCTAGAAAGAGAAGGATCGCAGTACTCGAACAAAGTGTGCGCGATGTGACAGAACAGGTGGGCCCACGAGGCGTTCACCCTGGTCTGTACGTCGAATTTAGTAGTAAGCAGTCTTAAAGTCCATAAAACGCTTGGTTGCTTCCCTTGCGTTCGGTGCAACGATTTTACGTCGCTGCAAATCGGTCTCTTCGACGCTCCTTTTGGTCCAATGCGATCACGCGCTACCTGACATTGTTTCCCGGCTAGGATCGTGCGTTTTCGACAACCGATAGCCGAATTTGACGATGCGAGACGCGATATATACGCGTGGCTTTTACGAGCCGCTTGAAACGCAACCGTTAGCAAATTCGGAACTTAACGGCATATGGTCGACCATGCGCCAATTCGTCGCGCACTAAAACTAAACGCATCGGAAACGTTTATGTTTGCCAGTCCGCGTACACATACACCACTGCGATCTGCGTTTCGTCGCGTCGTACGAACACGCTTGTTATTTGACCGCGGCGAAGCTCAGAGCGCGCATAATTACTCGCTGTTTCGAGGGACGCTCGAGTTTTTTAAACGCGACCAGGGAGTTGTAGCCGTTTAACCATTACGTGATCCTCTTCTTGCTTTACGTACGTATACCGTCGTCATTCATACCGGGTTAGTTTACAAATCTGGCCCAACCAAACAGTCGTTGATGTTCGAGCTCGCAAACCTCGAACAAAGGCACGTCGCACTAACGCGCACACTTTTACTTTTTTTCTTGTCCCCTTTCACGAACGCGCGACGAAAAATTCATCACTCTCGTTTTACGTGCAACGACAGAACGCATATCGCGTTACAACGTTTTTAATATCAATTAACGCGATCAAACGCATCGAGTCAAGTCGTTATCGTTCAGAGTTTAAAATATCGAAGCTTAAAGGACGCGGGTCATACGAACGTCGATTGTACGCGTCGAAAGGCATTTAGATCGCTGCCAGTGATCCAACGCACGGATGCACGGTTTTGCACGGGTTTGCGCGGGTTTGCACGGGTTTGCACGGGTTTGCACGTGCAACGCGTGCACGATTCTTGTTCAGAGTTCTTCACAAACATCAGACACAATATCATTACACGAAGAATCAAACACTCGGTGGATAATTGGAAACAATGTTCACGGCAATGTCCACGAAAGTCTCTGAAAAGAAGTGGATTTCTCTGGTCGATTACTCACCACCATTCTGCGCAATAATCGGGTCGATAGCCACCAACAGGACGAGGAAGATAGGAGTCATATTGACCACCCTCTTTCCCGTCTTCCCTCGGTCTCCCGTGATCACTGCACACTTAATACCACCGTTGCAGCGTTCCACCTATGAAAAAACAAATCACGCTCGTCATAACATACCACCTTCACACCGTTGCGCTGGATAATATCTTCGGTAGGCCGAAGACGACGATTTGGATCCACGGCTCTTGCGAGCGTGTTGCTTCACGATAAGCTGCTGATCCGAACAACAGCGAAACAGGAACGGGAAAAATTCGTTCTCGAGCTGCACGTTTGTACGATCGCCTAAGAATTCACGATGGATGGGTATTCCGTTGCTCACGAATCACTCGTGAGCGTTTCAGCTTACTGGCGTAACGCGTAAAAAAATACTATTTATTGGTGCTTCGTCCGTAGGTGACAGACAAGTACGGACAAGGGAAACGGAAACGCTTATTCAGCGAAAATCGAACGTAACTATCGACACGCGCCATTTACTACCGGCACGGCGTTCTGTATCCTACGTAGAAATGCGAATCTCGCGAGCACGCTCACACACGGCCAAAGAAAAAAGCGACGAGTTTTTCACGAGCATCGTTAACGATCGTACACTTGTTCGTCGACTGGTGACGAGATCGCATCGAATCGTTCGTCTATTCACATTCTCCCATTCGCACGATGGATTTTCTTCCTGTTTCCTCTCGCGATCCTACGAACATCGATTTCAAAGACGACGATGCCGAGCTCGTTTCCAAAAAGTAGCCTGTCGATGTATTTCCCCGGGGATCAACGCACTTCCTTTCTGTTTCCTGCCATCGTTTCTCGGCTTCTCCGCTTTACGACGAATTCTACTCCTGCCTCTCGTTATTTTCACAGTGATTCCAACCACCGACACTAATAAGGTATATACCGTGATAGGCGAGGAAGAAGATTGAAAACATTCGTCTTCTTCCCGTATTACCCTTCCGCTTCTTTCCGGAACCTTTCAACATTCCCTTTTCCTTTTTCGTCTAATTTCAACTACCTCCAAACCGATTACCTGTACTCTTTCTTTCGATGATTCCACGACCATTCCATATTTTGCACCACTTTCCACTCTAAAGGTGATCCTTCCAGCAGTTATTCTTTAAACTTTATTAAATCTGTAAACGTCTGCTCCAGTCGTATCTCCTTGCTGTTACATCTCTTGGCTGTTCAATTCTAATCTCTCCTCTGCCTTTTTACTCGATTTACGATTCGTCACGCTCATCTTCATCTTATCCAACCAAATTTCCCAATTTTAGCTACCTTTCCTCCTAACTCTCTCTATTTGTTCGTGCCAATTTGTCGAACGTAACGGGTATCATTTTGACACTTAAAATTTGGCAAATTTATTAATTCAGTTACTTGTTAAAAATGCAACCCCTCGAGTATCGTTCGACGAAACGACCAATCGTACGGACAATGCGTAACCTTCGACGAATCAAATTTCAAGGAATCGTCAGCTACTGGAAACGCGATGGGAAACTTTACGGAAACGGTACTGCCTTTGCGCGTGTCCTTTTTCCCTCGATTCGCGTCATATCCTCGGCAACCCTGTCTCCTTTTCGCCTCTTTCGTTGATCCCGAGCCTCTAAGAACTATGCCTCTAAGAATTTTTACGATTTAAAATGGCTGGAGTTAAAGCGATTGTGCGCACAACGTGCACCATTCTCACGACAAATAGCTTGCTTCTGCGTTTGTTGGATTCTTCTCTACGAACTGTTTACACCCCGTTTCTGTAGAATTTCAATGCCGAGAAGAAATTCGCGCGTGCAAAACGTCAGACACAAATTCCAACACGATATTCGTCACAGGAACACTTTGGACGTTTCCACGATGCGAGAGAAGAGCAGCAGGAGGGGAAGAAGAACACGTGCGAATCTTGCCGCAAACTCAAGGTTAAATTGCAAAATAGCCTGCGATATTATAAGATCGCGTTGAGGGTAGTTTTCTGAACGCGCGCTGCGGCTTGACTGACTCATCCCCATACCCCCCGACGATACCCCCTCGCGACCTGCTGTCGAACGATGCGCAAGCGCCATACCCCCTCTGACGCCGACTTCTCAGTACGAAACGCCTATGAATTCGCGCCGACCAAATTTTCAATCGCTTTGAATATTCTGTCTCTTTAGAAAAATGTTGACAGAAATCCGACGCTTTGAAATTCAACTTTAATTCGATTTTAATTCGGCTGCGAACGAACGATATTGGCGGAAACGAATTACGCGCTCGCTATTACGACCGTTCAACGACGCGTAAGAAATTCCGAACGAATTCTTTTGGCAGCTTGGAACGACCAACGATCGCGACGAATATTCGTTTCTCGATATTCTGAAAAATATTCTGAGAAAAGGGGAGAAAGTGAATAAACGACAGAGTGGACACTAGAAAAGAAGAAAAGGAGAAGAGTGGCGTAGAGAGGGTGGTTTCGGCGCTGGTTTAAACGCGACGCATGCGTTCCCCACGCGAGAGGATGTCCGGGGTGAGCCGTCGCCGTACTCTGGCCGACGTATCGCAGTTTCTAGCTCGATGTTTGTCCGCGTGGTACTCCCAGGGACGGTGCTGCTCGTCCCAACCACGAGGGTGTCGGAATACAAAACACCCCGAGAGACTACGCAATTCGGACCGCTTCGAGCTCGACGACGAGGAAACGAGAAAATACGCGCGGCACACGAACAACTTACGAGTCGAGAAGAAAGTACTTATATCGATACATCCGGCAACGAGATCTTCGACGCTTGCGCTCCTGGGCCAACCGACCAAAACTTGCCACCGATTTCTTTCTTTTTCCTACTTCGGCGCCAAGCTCGGACCCTTCGTCGTTCAACTATGGAACTCGCAAGGCCCCTGGGAGTACGGCAAGCTTCTACCCGAAGTAAACAGTTCGACAAGGAAACCCTCGCCGTCACCGTGATACTCTTTTCGACCGGGTAAGTGGCCAATCGTGTGTACTTTCGAACACTTTTTTCTCTTTCGCCTTTTCTCTTGTCGTTCATTATTAACGCGTTGCGAGGAATTGTGTCGATCAAGCTGTTTTTATCGTTTCTACCGAAAAAAAACCAACCTCGAGCCGAGAAACGCGAATTTGTTCCGTCAATTTGAAACTGAAATAAAACCAAATGGCAGGATTTTGATAGGAGGTTTTAAACGACGCGAAGCTGAAACAACGAAATCGATGACACGACAATAATCTGATGCTATCAACCGATCGTTCGGGATAAACGATCGATATTTACGATATTAAGGCGAAAGTAATCGACTTAATTTACGAGTGTATAGTCCCGTGCTCGTTCGGCTACCTTCGCAAATTCACTCCTTTAACGTCAGCTGTCGTCGCTTTCGTCACACTAGGCACCTTCGTCTAACCGAGTACATACACCGATTCGCTGCTGGAATATTGGATGCGCACTCGAGAGCATGCCGAACGAACCGCGTAACTAATTTCCAAGCAAACACGAGACGAAATTACTTTTGCTTCTAATCGCCGAGCCCGCGAATTTCTTCCGCAAGTAAAAGTGCTGCCTTTGTTTTTTTTTTTTTATCTTCTCTTAACCATCGTTTACGACATGGTAAGCAACGGGACGAGGAGAAAAGTATCGCAATGGAGGGTCGAAGCGACAAAGCTAATTAAATCGCCGAGCGTGCCGGCGATAAGACCACCACAGTTGGACGATTAGACGTTTATGACTTAATAATAATTTATCCATTAGCGGTCGTGAAACAATAATGCGTTATTTCAATGATTCAGGCTTCTGTCTCGACGCTAAAACGGTCGGCGACACTCGTCGAAAATATGCGACCATTCGAAAGTTCGATAACACAGCTTCTAAGCTAGAGATTCTAAAAATCGTGGAACGGGCGCGCTTTCGCTTCTCTCTTCGCTTTTTTCTTCTCAATCTCGATTTTTTCCATATTGCACGTGGAAATAAAATAGGAAGGAGGAGACCAGCGGACTTTGAGTCAGAGATATAAACAGGTCAACGTAACTTGGCAACGGAATCGTTGAGAAGAACGGGAAAGGACGAGGAGAAAAGATGGAGAAAGACGAGCACCGTAGCGTATCTCCGGAGGGAAAAGCGTGTTCCTTTGCTCCTGGTGATAATAAAAAATTCCAAGGTACGCGTAACTTAATTTAATATCGTGGCTAGTGCACCGTGACCCGATGATAAATCCCTCGGTATCTCTGACCGCGCCGTTTCTATTCTTCCATTCTAAAATCTGCCTACTCTTTCCTCTTACTCGAACAAAAGATGATGGTCGGAATAAGAATAACCAGGAAGTAGCGTGGTGCGCCACTAGGCAAGTCGAGGACTTAAATTAAAGCGAAAAGATCGGCCAAGTACTGCAGGAAATAAGAAACGGCTGGCAAACGATCGAAGCGGGATATCATCCGGTATCGAGTCGACTGCGTAACGTCATTCTTTGCTTATATCCTGTGTAACTAAACTCGTCGACTGCGCTGTTTTTACGAGCAGCTCGTCACAGAAATACTGTATAAAGAGGCGAAGCTTTGTTCTCAGTTGGGAATGCTCTTCGACGGTGAAAAACGTTGCCGAAAGGCATCGACTGATATTTACGCGCGTCATCCGATAACGTTTACGAGAGATTTTCCATGTTTATTTTTTGCGTTGCGGGTCACAACGTTCTGATGCGATTATCTGGAATTACGAATTTATAATCCAGATTAACGTAATTCTCTGTACCTACAAAGGGTCGGCCAGGAAGGATCGAACGGATCATATTATTTCGTTGCAACTGCAACTGAACTACGACTCCTGAACCACGGGCTGGCAGTAATAATATCACGGTAATACGAAAAGGTGTCTTTCCTTTCTCGTTTATCATTCCTTTTCGGAAGGTTCCATCTTTCGGTTTCGATCCACTTTCAGAACGATGCCGTGCATCGTCGCTGGAATTTTTCGAACTTTCGTACGTGTACGTGTTGGCACATTTGCGTGCCTGTGTACAAAGAGAAAAAGAAAAAAGAAGGCGCGCGGGAGAGAGAGAGAGAGAGAGAGAGAGAAGAGGCAAACTGGATGCTGGTGATGCCGGCAACGGCGGCCATGTAAAACGTCGCGGGACAATCGTACATCGCGCACGTTCTAGTAACTTATGAATAAACATTTCTTGACGCCATCCAGTGGAAAATTACTCTCGGAAATGTCCCTATCCTTCCGCCTATTCTTTCTTTTGGTATTTCTACCTTTTTTCTCGCTGCTTTCTTCTCGCCGCCCTCTCGAAAAGCGAAATTCCCCTCTGTCGTCCGAAACATTGGAAAGACAGTCGATCCGATTTTTCATCGTCGTCGTTCGTCACGGAAACGGAAACCGACGAAATCGAATTCGTGGTTCGCGATTAAATAATTTGAGTAATTCAACGTTCCACACACATACACGTGTATATATATATATATGTTTTGTTGTTTATAAATTGCAAATCAAGTTCGTTTTATGTAGACTGTTAGTTTGGCATCGGGGACCGCTTCCGCGATTAATGTTGACACGATTTGGGTCGCGTTTGATAATTAGTTGATCGTCACGTTGATATATAATACATATAGCGCTTGGTGCATCCTCTGGCCGTGGTAAAAGTGAATTTGTCTCGTGTGCTATCGATGTACTTCGGTGTTGATTTATTAAACAAACTTGGCTAGGTATTTTGAACTGAATCCGATATAATAATAACGTAGCATTCGCTACAAATTTCTGTTTCACAAATGTCTAGCGGTTAAATTGAAATGCGATTCGAGCGACGCAATAAACCGTGGCTCCGTGCGAAAATTAAAAAATCACACCGTCGAATCCGTATGTTTCACTCTTTCAAAGTAAATTAAACGTGTTCAATTAGCGATTTCTCCGGTTAAATATAATTTACCTTTCAACAATTCGTTAACCTTCTACCTTTGGTTTAGCGTAACGATAATTTATTTTCTATCCAGTTTATTTGCGAATGTAACGAGAAGTTTCGTTCTCGACAAAGGTACGCTCTATTTGTATGTAATTCTAGTGCGTAATTCGCAACTAATATAACACGAATACGTAATAAGCAAGCGGATCGATCGATCCGTTTGTGTTTAGATTTCGAGTAGGAGAGCTTTGTGACTCGTCGGTTGCCGATCGAAAGTGCCGTTACACAACCGAAGATCGCTACGCTCTTGATAACGTTTCGAGCACTCAAGTGTTATCACGCGGTAAATTTACAGTAATGAAGCACGTAGCCGCGAGAACTAATATGAAAACGGTGAAAATTCGACTCCCGCCGAGAGAACCAACCGTTCTTTTCCCTCCAACCCTCGCTCGCTCTTTCCCCCTTTAATGGCCTTGATCACGAAACCAGTTAAAAATCTACACTCGCCCGAGCACGGAATCGTTTCTTCTATAAGGAAATTCACGGAACCCAACCAAGGGAAAGATTTCAAAAGTGACCGTGTCGTTATATCGATGGAGTTGCTTTAATTGGCGGAATGCCCTTTAATTGAATCGGTAACTAGTAATCGAAGAGGTGCGTCGTCTTTCCGATCGACGCCAATTACCTTTGAAATCTAAACTACGACACGCGGTACGACCATCGTCGACCACCTACGACGAGAAAAAGAACGTAACGGTAAGAGTTGAAACACGAGAAAGTCGTGAATGTGTCTTAAATGATTCGCCGATCCTGCTACTACTTTTGTAAACGGCAAATGAATATCCACTCTGAGCCAAGTTCTTCCATCGACGGTGATTCAAAGAAAAGCTGATTTGGCGAAGTGCTTGAAACCAAGGAACGGTGGATAGTCGGTAACGAATCTTCCTCCTTCCATGCTCGGTACTTAGAAACGCCGCACCTCGAGACCGAGACCGAGACCGAGGGCGAGGGCGAGAAAACGAACGAACGAAGGCAAAGACAGAGAAGGAACGGGACGTAGAAGGAGGAAATATCTCCTGTCAAAGGCGACTGTAAGGAAATTTTCGCGGAAAGGAAAAATCTGTAACTCGACGAGAGTAGTGCAGAGAATCCAATTGTCAGTGGCAAAGGGACCACGCCGTACCATCGTTGCGATGCGGATCGAGGCAGATCGAAACGAACCGAAGTAGTCTGAAGTTTTCATGGTTTCGAACGGACGAAAGAAAGACATTTCTCCTCCTCTTTCTCGGTTCTCGGCCCAGGGCAGAGCAGAGGATCGGACAAATCAAGCGTCTGTCAGATATACCTTCGAGACACGTTGATCGTTTCGCTGCGATTATGTCGTTGATTTAATTTCTGAAAATTACAAAGTGACCGAGAAATTCCAGATTTTACACGAACGCTGCGAAAGAGGACGTAAAAGTTCTCGTTTATTCCAAACCTTCTTTAGATCCGCGCTGTTGTTTCTCTTATCTCCTTTATTTCACGAAGCATCGGCGAAAGCATTTAATTCGTTTCAGCGTTTCTATAACGCTGTCTATACTCGCTCGAATACAGCAACTACAACGCGCTACATGGTACGCACAAACGTACACATGTAAACGATTTCATCCACAAACAAACCAACTCGAATCCCTCAGTCCTACCCTTTCGTCGGCTCCTCGTTCATTTGGCTTTCCGTTTACCGCTAGATGGAGATCGATACAGGGGCAAACGTTCGTACGATACAACATTAATCAGATCGGTGCCGAACTTCTGCCAGTCTTTTATCCTCGGCGTAATCAGTCTCTTTTCTCGGTAGCGAGCGAGAGATTTGAAAAATTCCAGTTGGATTAGAAAGTCTCGTACGACGATCGTGTACCATTGGTCCGCGTGGCTATGTATCGAGCAGTAACAGACGCGATGAAAGCGTTGTTAATTTCGCAATTTTCTTGAACGTTGAAACGTTGAAACGTTGAACGAGCTAACGATAGGACGATAGACGATAGGGTCGTTTTATTAAATTTCTTTCCTGCACAATTAAGTACAATTATGTCGGTCATTACCGTTTCGAGGAACGAGTAAGTTCGCAAAGGAATGAAAATTTCAGCGTACCGTGACGGTTTCCCGTGGCTACGGAAAAGACTAATTAAAAACTGGCGTCAGTTTCAAAGATCGAGCGTATAAAAGTTCTGCTGTTTTGGCAAAGACCCAACCCAAACACACTTAGCAAACGAGACGAAACGATTTTTATACGTAGGTATATATTTGAGTAATGCGAAGATTTAATGACTTTGGTCCGTGTGTACGTTCGCACGTGGCACGTGTAACCAACTCCCTTTCATATCAAACGTTTGAAATCCTTAATTCGCTTCAACAGAAAACAACCGTTAAATTGGACATTTCATTAAAATTCAGAATGTGTCGAAAAAAAAAAACAACAAAACGTATAGTTGCTGGTATTTTTGCTATATGTATTACGTTTTCATACTCGCTAATGGATTTGGTGATCTCTTTTTTTTTTGTATCTCCGTATCGCTTTATTCGATTAAAACAATACTGCAACATTTAAACAGAGCGAAGCTAGTGTTTCGATAACTTGCGCTAGAATGTATTTAACTTGCACGTTGTTTCCAATGGACGCCACGATTACAGAATTGCGGCGATAAATCAACAGATGGAAAGTTTCGTTTGGCCTCGTTGATTCAAGGAAAGCGCATTCGATTAATCGTGACGATCGCGTATCGTTCGCGAAAAAGTCCGCAGGTCTATGAACCGTAGTGTATAAAAGCGAGTAAAATGGCAAGCGCGCGTGCATTTCTCTTGTTTACGCGTTTCCTTCCGCTGTGAAAGGACGAAATACAGAAGTGGAAGTAAAGGGAAGTGGATGATACTGAAATGCAAGCTCTTTCCCCGTTTTTACGCGTTATTCCTCGTTTCCTTTCCACTTACGCTTTTTATCTTTGCTCCCCTTTCTCGCGCCACCCTTCCTATCTCGCCTTCGTCTCGTTCTCTCGTCTCGACGTGTCACTCGTAACAAGACCCGACAACAATACTCTTCCCTTTTCTTTGTTCTGAAATTCTTTGCTCGGTTGAGGCTTTGTGTACTCGTCATCCGTATTAATTAAAAGTTTTTGAAGGCCCCTCGTATCCACCGTTAGTGCCTCGAAAATACAGACAACAACGACTGCAACGAATCGCGACGCAACTCAGCCGCCTTCTTCTTCTTCTCCTTGCTACACAACGTGCAATCGTTTCTACCAGACTTCTTCCTCTCTTCTTCCTTCTTCCTTCTTCCTTCTTCCTTCTTTCGTTATAATCTTGATATTTCCTTTCGAGTCATCTCGAGAACGTCGACGTAGTATCTGAATCTTACGCTTCTCGTAGCTATTCTTCTCGTAGCCTGGCTGAACCAAGTCGGCAATGTTGAAAGAAACTCAATGCGTCTTGTCGACTTTGAAAGAGAATCGAGGGAACAGAGGAAAATCAAGGTACTAGGGAAAATTTACGTCAATGACGATCAACAATGTAGATATTTGTACAAAAACGATCCGAACTCAGTGAGAAAAGTACCGGGAAAGTCGGAACCAAACAGATACGTGCAATTGTAATTCGTTTTATCTGGTATCTCACTTTGAAACTATGCATTTCAACGTTAGCGTCGGTAGTTGCTCGTTTTCATCCGTTTGTTTTCAAAACTACCATTTCCTGCTGATATTGTAAACTAAATAAACCAGTTAAACGTTATTGAACGTCCGTTTATCAAAAAAGTATGTAATTGTGTATACCAATCAAACCGTTTTCCGAGAATTTTTGAGAAATCATTTTTTTCATATGTTTCCATTACTCGGATACGAGTAAAAAAATTTCTATCAGACTCTGTGCTTTCAGGTCACTTTATTTATGCATTTTGCTACCGTTCGCTCTTTCCGCAAGATCGATGAAAGCCTTTTTCCAAAAACGATCATCATCCCCCTATCCGTGTATTATATCGTGAAAATCGAAACGTTTCATACAATTTCAAATATCTTTAATTGCTTTCGTTGTATCGAGCTAAAATGTTTTTCGTATACTTAGATCACTCTCTCTCTCTCTCTCTCTCCCTCTCTCTCTCTCTCTATTCCATGTACGATCGCGGCTCTTCAAACATAAAATCATCCTGTTGGCCCTCGCCAAAAGCCCGTTATAGCTGGTGGTCGGTAACGAACAACGATAGCGAATAAACTATTCATAGCATAAACAATAAGTAAGCGCATATATGCGCCAAACGATCATTAACCTATTATGCATGCAATATAGCCATAGTATACTATACCTAACGGGGAGACAACAAATTTTAAATTGCGGACAGTGATTTAAAAGTTATTATCCGCAGTTTCGTTCTACTATAACAAGAAAAATCGTTTGGCAGTCGTACGACGGATCACTGTACGTAATTCGATCGAACCAGATGTTTCTCAACACTTTTCAACGAAAGTTGAAACATCTTTCTTTTTCGATTCCTTTCTTCTTTCGAGTTTATCCCTCCGCCCTCTTCATCTCCTCTTCTCGTATACTTCTTTCTTCGCGTTTTTTATTTCTCTCGTTCGTTTTCCGTCCCAGCCCGCATCCTACGTCAGGCTGACATTGTCAGCCGATCCCAAGCGGAAACTCTAATGGAATTGTACCATCGAACGTTAACCACCAGCGATTCTGCATTTTTCATCGAACATTGACCATTTGGATTACCATGAAATTCACCTCCGTAAAATCTGTCACAGACTGACAAATGAAAGAACAATTCCATTCCAAGTTTATCATTGAATTTCGTTAACATTAACCGTTCGGTTAAAATAATTTAATCACGGCATTTAGGTGATTCGCCGTGAAGCAATTATTTGTATATATGCAAGTACGTGCGTGTACGAGACAAAGAAAAAATTTGAAAAGTAAAATGCAAAAGGAACTGACAAGATAATAATGACCGTAAAGCAGGGAAGGAGCTTTACTCCTGCATGAAAGAATAACGGAGAATCTCATTATGCGACATCAGCGTGGTCGTTAAACAGGAATAACAACGAAGAATAGTCTTCGCAATTAAAATCTTACACGGGTGAGGCACGGTCGAACGTACCTATTGTTATTAGAAAGGCGAGTATCGCGGTTCTGAAATCTACTACACTTTTCGTCAAAGCCTGTTGGTCGACTAAATAATTCTCTGCTTTCCCGTTTTCTGTTCTTCCAAATCTAACTTGGTTTTTGTCAATGAATTTACAGATGAAATGGCGAAAAGCAATTATCGAAGAAGCCGTAGGACGAGAGCACGACCGATACAGATAACATTTCACAGATCTTTCCTACGTATGCAAGTCGAAGGCCTTTGTCGAGTTTCTCTTTTTCTTTTCTTCCCCTTTTTTCGTTTCATCATCGAACCGTACATCCCTGTGTGGTTTCGCTTAACCCACATGACCATTGATCCAGGATTTAAGTGCCGTTTCGTGTACATCACGAAGATATCGTACGAGGTGTCACGCTCTTCCTCCGTCTTCTACGTCTCTGTTTATCCCCTTGTTTTATTTTCACGCTCGACGTCCCCATAAAACGAATAATTAAAATTGAATGGTAATTTTCCATGAACAAAGAGGGAATAAAAAGACACGCGTATTCTCCACGATTTCAATCGGCACAATAGATATTAACCGTTCGTTCGTTCAAGACCAGCGTTTCCATGCTTTCATCGCACCGTCTCATTTAAATCATTTATAACTACATTGCAACGATAAATACGTACATCGATTTACATACGTTACGATGAAAAGCCACCAACCACTAAGGCACTTTTCTGTTCGGATCACCTGCACTCGCGTAAACCGAAAAAACTGATTACTTCGACTGTTGACTGCGTTTTAATGAAGCAAACGAGTGTGGGAAACATGGATGGAAGAAAGAAAAGCCTGGAACGACCGAAAACTAACAGTTTCCCCTGGCGCATTCAACTAAACGTCTCATCCCATTCAGACTGTTTTTACAAAAGAAGCCACGCGCGTTTCCGATTTCTCCGATCTCCGTCTATTCAAAATGTGAACAATCCGGCGATAAGACGGAAATCAGGCAAATTGTATTTTCTCCCTAGTTCGTTATATCAGATCCGTCCTGACGAAGAAACGATAACGTCTCGGGTTTACGCCACTTTGATCATAAGTCGGAATAACTATTTAACTAAAAGTATTAACGAAAATGTGCCCCTCGACAATTTATGAAGAAAGAAGAGATTACAAAATTTCACGGGAAAATTGCAATATATTTTAGAAGCTTTATTAATTACTCGATGAAGGCAACGGAAAAACATACCCGTCGAGGGTGGAAATGATCGCGTGAATTTAAGAGACTATAGCTGTAAGCCTCTGTCGAGGCAATGATAAAGATGGAAAAAACGAGAACGAGAGGTGAGAAGAAAAGAGAGAAGGGTGCGGAATACAGTGACTGTAGTTGGAGACTTTCTAGTCGTGCCGGTAGCCTTAAAGAATTCATGAAAGCTAAATCATTTTCTTCGGCCGCCTGGTCTCGGTGGAAGCGTCGAGGTTTTCTTAATGTTGCGATATTTTACGAGAAAACTCTTTAAATCTAATATATTACCGACAGTAATTAAATATAAGTTACATCGAGACAGAGGCTGCTGGTGAAGTATAGTCCATCGAAAAGTAAAGGGAACGTTGGGAAAAGGGAGAGCAGATCGGTCAACACTTTGTCGAGCTTCAAGGTAGAAAGTTTTGACGGTATCGTGAACGAGACCGACCGTCATTGTCGGCCAATACTTTCGGAGCTAGTAGAATCTACAAAAATGTTCTCCGACTACCTTTCTTTCTCTTCCCTCTAACTTCCTACTCTTCTCTACTGCCACCTGATTGCCTCGACACAACCTTACATGACAAAGAACGATATTTAGCGAGTGTACTTATAAGTTGATTCTTATCCAAGATATCCGATTGACCAGGAAAATGTCAGATATCGTATATTTTTTTTTGGTGGCGATATTCTTGGGAAAAAAGTCGAGTTTGCGATGAAAAAGTTTCGTGGCATCTTAACGCACTGCGCTATACGCGTTAGAGCCTTTGGAAAAGCTGACACGTCGCGCCGGAAATCAGGTGTGCTACTTGCCGTCTAGTTGGGATTTATGTGTGTCATGACTGCCTGTTGCACGGTAGCTAACTTATACGTGTTAGCCTCGGCCTGACTACAGGTAATCGGAAACATTGATTTTCACCACCTTCGCAGACATTTTAATATCTTGGCTTTCTGTTTCGATGGCAAGTTCGTTCTACGCTCGGTGTCTGACAAATGCCGATCCATTCTACCGGCGGCTATAAATTTGGCCGAGCTAAAAGCGACTTCTTTCGAGGCGATGCGATGTAACGATCGCTGCTTTTCCTGGAAACTGCTGTGTTTTACAGAAGCTGAGAATCGGCGTGAAAGAACGAAGAAAATTACTTGGCTCCTCGAACGTTAGGGGTGCTGAGCTCTTAATATCTGAACGTGATTTAAGATCTGCGGTTAATTAAATGGAAGCAAAGTGTCTGCATAAAAGAAGAGAAGTCGTTCGCGCAGCAGTAACTTAAATTTTATAACTTTCTTAACGAAACGTTCGTTTTTAGTAGCGTTCGGGATACCTCCGTTTCTTTGCACAGGGTAAAACATTGAAACCATATCTGTCGCTGAGAAGAATTTTGAACGATTTGCACAATACAAAATGGAAAAAAGGAAAGGAGAAAAATCGAGATAGGAAAGAAGACGGGGACGGTTCTAAAAGAGAAGCGAGAAAGATAAATCACGCGCTCATAGCCACAATCAATCCCAGCGCCTAGCACGGACCGCCTTTCGTATCTAAGCCGTAACTTAAAGTCTGGATGGAGGAACATGATTCTTCAGAACCTCGATCTTCCAAGGTTATACGATCCTTTTTTGATTGCCGACGGTAGACCGTCGCTTATATTGCACGAATCAAAGATTCTGTCTTCGAAATTTCCATCTTCTCGCAGGATTATCTCCGATAACTTTCAGTACTTGTCAATCGTCTTCGTCTCCCTTTCCATTTTATTATTTTCTCGCCATATGTTCGTTTACATTCCGTCGTTCAAGATATATCCTGATAATGTAGCCACCTATACACCAACGTTTCCCGCAGATGAAAACTGAAACGCGGGCTTTGCGGCCTCATCTATTCTCGTTTGCGTTTACTGCGCCATAAATTTCCCTACAAACTGATCGATCCAACGGCCAAATCAAAATGAAACGTAAGCGGCAAAACAAGCGTTGTTTTCGGTTACACCGAATTTTAACACGATTCGATTATCGTTTATAATTTCACAAAGATAATGTGATTAGTAAATAAGATCAGGTCAAAGTTTAGCTACGTGTTTCGGTCTCTCTACATTTTCCAATCGTTACACACGTATGCGCGTATGGATCGTATCGAATAGCGTATCGAAATAGATCAAGATACGAATATGAATTCAGCAGCACCGACTACCGCGCTACTACTCGCTGCTAGGTATCTAAACATGCTAATTTTTGCAACAACGTTCCTGCCAGTCTAACGTGTTTCCATATCAACGTTCACTTTTCGCAACCAGGAAATCCGTGGATAAAGAAAATGTTGAAACGACTGCTTTTGAATCAAACCATCGAATATCGCGGACAGAGGAAAAATAAAGGTAATATTTTTGAATAAAAGCTACATGGAATTGTGGAATTTCAGATTAAATTTCATATTGCTAAAAGTTGTGTAAATTAGTAAAATTCGTGTTACTCGCGCAACAACAAATTACAATTATCTAAAATACAAAGCAAAATTAATTAGTAATATTCGTCATTCTGGCTGGAATTCCTTGCTATCTGTTCCTGCAGATTATCATTACTAACACTGTTTTAATTCCAATTAGTTCTTTGGAATATCGACAAGAAACGTTTCAAAAGATTTCTCGTATGTAAAGAAAAGAGCAAACGTCGAAGATCAAAGCCTCCTTTCCTTTACGTCACTTCGTTATACCTTCTTTTAGAAGTACGTATATCGACTTACATTTTGAATCTCAGCTAATTGGATGTACTGGTTTGTTGTACTTTCGATACTAATATTTCAAGCGGATCTACAAGAATCGAACGTATCGTACGGCACAGAGAAAAATTCATGCTGCGAAAAACATGACGCGACACGTATGAACTCTGAACTAGTGGAGAAACCGTCGGCTCGTATAATTTTGTTTGTTTATGGCCGTGCTGCTACTCGATTTTTCACCCCTAATGGACGCGCGCCAACTGACAAACGGCCCCACCCGTCCTTTTTTTTAGATAGTCCGTCCTCCCCTTCCAACTAAGAGAACCAATGCCGTCAGCTTATCCTACTCGCTTAGTTAACGTCCGACCTAACGAATTTTCAACGAAATACACCAGCCGTAATTTATAGCGAGTTCGATGCATCTACTTACGACCAACAACGAGAGAAAACATCTTCTTCCAGAAGAAAACGTGTACACGTTTAGACGTAAATTCGACGAAAACTAGGAAATTTCTTACGATAAGACACGAGTAATTCGAGGGAAATATTTTCAGAGAGAGAGGGAAAGAAACGAGAAACACACGGAGAAGAAAAAAAGATACAAACTCCTTAAAAAACGAGTCAACCAGCCACCCACGCAACTTTAATTTCGCAGCAGTATCGGCTTGTAGCATCGTATAACGCTGGCATTTAAGCTGCGTCGTTGCATCCAACACTAAATCATAAGATATTAGAGGATGTACCCAACCCTTCCTATTCCGGACAGCGGCCCCTTGCTCGAATCCTTCGCACCTTCCTGACCCGACCAAGGGTAGAACCAATTTTTCTCTCAACTGTCGCGCCGAGTTACGAAGAAATGAAGCTAGCCTGCTCTCTGCTACCTTCTGTCTGCCAGCCTGTGTCTTCTTTTTCTCCTTTGTCCTTGAGTTCCCTCTTTTCTTCAGTTCTTCGCTTCTCTTTTCTTCGAAATGAGTTTTCCTTTTGCGTCACAATCGTTTGCGCGAGACAGTCCCTTGTTTCGACGACCGACTAACCCATCGTTCCCGCTACGAATGTCTTTTCACATCTGTCTTTGCTTATTTCTCTAGCCATTTCTCGTCGATTTTCCAAGCGAATTTTGCGCCTTAACAAAGTACGATAACATCGAAGCACCGGTACCTATGAACGACAAAACACCTACAACGTGACTGTTGGACGACGATTTAACCTTTTCAAAATGGGTTTTCTATTAACAATGGAAGCAATCGTGTTAATACTAAAACAGAATAGAACTCGGTGATGTTAGAGAAATTTAAAGAAATTAAAATGGTCCTATATTTCGATAATTATAACTCAAAGCAGTTTTTCTAACATATCGTCCTATTCCAAGTGAAAGGGTTAACTTCGATCATCCCGAATCTGCTAGTCAGCCTAGATCTTTCCAAGATTGACGTGATTGTACGGAAACACAAATCTAAAAACTTCAGGAACAAATAAGTGTAGTGATTATACGTACAAAAAGTACGTAATGAAGAGAGGATAAAAATAACGAAAGAACGACGCAAAAAAAACGAAGGTAAAGAAATAATAGAAAGGATCTCGTCGAGCCTCTTTTTACGTCCTTGATTATTTTATGCTTCTGCGTGTTTCTTTTTTTTTTAAGACTTTTTATAAAAAAATGTACGGTCGAAAAACCCAGAACAAATCCAATGGAAAGACACGCAAGTCCTGCAACAAACTCCGGATAATAGTACTTTCTGTATCGTGTCGTATCAACGTGAAAGCTAACGTTGTTTCGGAACAATCAAAATCTTAAAGATAGTGGGATATCGTATATCGTGCTAGTTCACAGTATAAGGAACATTGAGATGCCGAAACTGCAAGACATATAAACCTACGTTCATACAAGGGAGACGTCGGACGTTTCGTCGTTGCAGTCTCGCCCATTGTGGCCACGGTATTAAATTAAACGCTGAAGAAACTACTTAATGCGCGTTCCATATGCAGATTCACGTCTCCGCCCTGGCTTCCCTAGTCTCATACCAGAGGCAATATAGTCTCTTTGTGATCCATTTTATGATGGCTGTTGCCATAAAGCCTTACCACCTAGAAAATATAAGTGCACAAAAGCTACTCGAAGCTTCCTCTCGATCCCTATGATTTTTTACATTTTTACAACTAAATTTAAACGATAGCTCCTTTGTTCGATCTTCTCCATGTAGATTCCAGCTTGGTATTTTGAAATATTTAGATTTACCACTAACAGATACGAATATACGGTCGCTTCTTCAGTTTCTCTATCACAATATTCGACACACACTTTGCCACTCCATAGAGCTTTCAATTAAATCAAATCAAATCAATCTTGATTGTAGCAATCTTGATATAATGAAAAGAAGAAAATGGAAACAGATTGCTAAGATGCTTTTTACTAAGATTTAACACATTACCAAGATTTTCTAAGAATAAAGCAAGAATTTGAAAGACGAACGGGTTTCTTAGCGACTACACATTTTTCAGGATCGCGAAGCTGTAACTGAGTTTCATTATTCTACTTTTAAGACAGTTTCTGGTAGAAATTTAGGCCACGTGTAGTCGGTGAAAGCGCGGGTGAGATTCTGCAGATGCCCAGCGATTGCTAGTGATCAAAGTCACGTAGCCATCGGTTATTGGTTTGATTGTTTGACGCGAGAGAGTTTAGAGATAGCAAGCAACCCGACATCGCATTGCTTTAAAGAATAGGAATATTGTTCCTGGAAGAGATAGTTACGGAGTAAGGACAGCGAGGGCGCTTTCCGATAAAAGGACTATAAGGAACAGCACGGAACTTGAGAACTTCGAGAGAAGAGAGGAATGTCTGAGTGATTCTGCTATGGAGAGACCTACGTGTTTAATAAAAATTTCTAAAGGGCGGGCACATTGAAAATTCTGTGTCGGTGCGAATACCTCTGACAACAAATATCGCGAAAGACCAACGC
The DNA here is from genome assembly GCF_910591885.1 of Bombus terrestris. NCBI lineage: Eukaryota > Metazoa > Arthropoda > Insecta > Hymenoptera > Apidae > Bombus > Bombus terrestris. The sequence goes on along the minus strand of NC_063282.1, from coordinate 1,438,526 downwards.
AATAATGAAATCGAAACAGGGACTTTCATAAATGGGAAGTTTTTTAATTTCTTTACAGGAAAACCTTAATAAAAGTTTCCACGATCAATTAGAAATATGCATCAAATTCTTCCCCCCTGTTGATTATACCAGCCAATTTCCTTGCAATTCTAATTTACCATCGATGAAATGTACATCCGAAACGGAATAACAAATATTTCAATCATTATTGTTCGAATCCTGTACTTTCAGGCAAAAAACTGCAACTTTGTCCGGTCTTCCGTTCGCGGAGAAGCCAAATGAACAAGGAAAAACGAAAGCAAGAAACAGAAGAAAAGAAAGAGATAAGAGAAGGAAGAATGGGCTAGTGTTTATCGTGCGATTGCCGAAGGCGGCTATTTTGCCGCTGCACTGTCACCGCGTCGTAACGGAAATAAAAGAAAAACATACTTTCGCAGTTTCCATCGCTTTTCTCTAAACTACCACGATGCCATTATCCGAGCAACGCTCCCACAGGATTTTATTCCGTGTCTAACTTACTTTTCGTGCTTTAAACCGAATAATTGAACCAGGCTACCGAATCTTTCGCATTTCAAAGTACTTACTTTTGCTAGAGCACTCGCTATATCTTCTATTTATTGCTCCATTGATATTTGGAAATAAAATATTTCCATTAAGGCGGCAGTTTTATTTATCCGTTAACGAGGTTCACGCTAAATTTTATTTATCAACGAAGTTAAGAATTATACTGATGTTCGGGAAATTGTTATTGATCGTGAAAGCGTAAAAGTTAGATTAACTGGAAGCTAATCGAGAACGTCGCGACGCCAAACAATTTCAATTTTGCAATCCACTCTGACCCGATTCTAAAGATAGAGGTGGCCTCTTTGCCCTCTCGCCTCATTCTACGAGCAACTGATATCGACGATACATTGAACGTAAACGTGTCTACGGTGTGGCACATACTACGAAACTCGATACACGAGAAAAGGAAAACGCAAAGAAGAATGCTACGAGAAAGAAGCTGCCTCGAAGGACTAGAAATACGACTATCACCTTCTCTTTTTCCACTTCTTCGCTACTGGATAACAGACGCGAGGCTCTAAGAACGCACGAAGCAAGCAAATAGAAGGAAAATAGAACCGGAACGCACAAGTGACGAAGATGTTGGATAAAAGCATCATGATTTAGTAATGGCCTCGCTTTTACCTATTCTCTGTGCACTCATAGTCTACTTATAAACCAAAATAGTAGCTTCGTGTCTTACAGTTTCCCTTATTGTACCATAAGGCATAACATCAAAACTTTCAGATCTCACGAGACAGTCTCGGTATAATCTGGGTACGAAATATCACGTTAATGTATCGCGATAATATCACGATTGTCTCTTTTTTTATACGATCACATGCGTTAATCAAGTAAAATTACGAGATTTTTAATAAGAAAATATTTTTATTAAATAAACGCGTTCTACGCGTCTGAACGCTCGAAATAAAATCCTTCGGCTCATATTCGTGCGATTAACAATGAACCCATGGCTCTTCTTGTCACGAACGCAAACTTCCATAGTGAGAAATGAACACGCTTTAGGTGTCTGAACTTTGATGTACGCTGCGGGTTCCTGTCGAGCTATACGTATAGTGCACAAATTCAAATATCGGTGCACGCACAGCTCCGTTTATGAAGGAAATAGAGAAGACTAATAAAGATCGCAGTAGGGCGCCTAATAAACTCTTAACGTATTATGTGATCCTGTAATCCTACGTTCTCCTTGTATTTGCAACTTACGTCTCAATCGTTGGAAGATATTGCATTCCAGTTCCAATATATAATAAAATATTTTACTAGATAATGTACAAAGAAATTAACAAGAAATGAAATAATTCGTATCGAACAGAGTGGAAAAAAAGAATCGAACGTTGTAAAATATTACGTTATAAAGTACTGCGTTGTAAAATTATAGCACAAGACTACTGAAACGTGTAAAACGAAATTTAAATGGATTTGAATCTTTTATAAAATTCCTCTGTGTTAAAAATGGAATTCGTCGATTCATTAACGAACATATATGTAGATAACTAAATATAGATCGCCTCGCAGTAGAAATTTTCGTTAAGCTATTAACGATTTTTAATAGGGTTATTCGATCTCGCATTCGGGTATTGCGTTCTTTAGCAGACAAAACAGGGAAGAAAGAAAAAAGAGAGAGAGAGAGAGAGAGAGAGATTCAACGAAATAGTATGACGATAATGAGATACGTTTAATCATAAATAATGTAGCAGTAGAAGACGCGAACGAGAGAAGCAGATAAACGTGTATGTGCGTACTAAATTGGTACATACATGGGTCGGCGTACATTGTGAAACATTTGGTAGCATTGCCCCCGACGTCCTTCCGCCAGTCCTTCGAGCGAACCTCTCGTTCGCGTGTTATCTGACTGTGTATCGCACGGGTTAGCAAATGTCTCCAGACATCACGTAGGTAATAGAGATTCTCGAACAAGGCATCAAATCCAATGCTAGGATGCTTCGTATTCGCCTGTTAGGAATGGTTAACGAGACTTAGCTCTCAGTGTTGATAACGACCTTGTGTTTACCAAGCGTACGTAACAATTCAACGTCAAATGCCGTTGCTTTCGTTGAGTTGAAACGTACAAGAGGAATACGAAACGAACGAAATGTCTAAATTCAAAGGTGGTTTGACATTTTGCGAGAGGAAAATGAATCAACGGCGATATACATGCATCGATCGTTCTATCGATAGATTGTTAGTATTAACGACGACGAATGTTAGTAAGAAATCGTTAGTAACCGTGATTTAATTTCGAGACAGAGAACAATCAATGTTTAGTCTTTACAGCTTCGTCTACACTGACACACGTCATGCGAGTATCTAGACTTTATAGAGTAACTCAATCAGGTGTGCTGCAAGCATGCATATTTACTCAGACTCGGCTAATGTTACACACCTATGTAAACTGCGGGTTCTGTTGATCGTACCTGGCTGCAGGTCAAACATCTACCTGGCTTTGAGCAACTATCTGCTCTCTGTTTCCAAATTCCCAGAATCCTAATTTCGCAGTTAAAAAGAGAGTACAGCACACGTTGCTATTAAGTTGTTCTTTGCGAAATAACAGGAAATATCGATACAACTTTCCACGGAAAACACTCGATTAACGTTCGTGCTAGTTTCGTGAAAGAAACGATCGACTCCGTTGATCGTTACACGCACGGTCCTCTATTATGCTCTTACACTTCCAAAAACTTCATCCAACTGTGAGACCCCATCTTGCTTTTTCCTACATTTCCCAAACCTTCGGAGAATTTAATAATCTGTGGTGTACGTTAATTTGGTTAATCCTCGCCGTCAATCATACTAAATCCACGTAAATCCCCAGAGACAAGAAAAGCGGGAAACATCGTGCAAGGTGAACAAATAGAGACAGATGTATAGAAAGCTTCGATTCTTACAAACAAGCGAACCTTGATTAAAAAAAGACAGAGTCAAATAAAAAGACAAATAGTCAAAATTTCATTCTGTAAGTGTGCTCACATGTACATAATACATAAATTTACGATATTACACACTATAACTGCGTAAGAGAATATGATAACAATGAAACTATTTTTATTTCCTCTGCTACTCTCATAGCGAAATATGGAAGAAAAATTGTTAGATATTGGAGCCAGTTGGATGAAAGGATCGAGCAGAAAAGACAAACCATTAACCAGAGTAAGTTTAGAGCGAGTTAACTTTAAAACCATAAATTAGGTGGAACTACGGTGGACTACCCAAGTAACGAAGAAAAAAAGCAAGGATCGAAGATCTTTCAAATATTCTAACTCTTTTTACCTACACAGAGTTTGAGTAATAAAACAATGCAATAAACCCACAGCACAGGAAACTGCAGTTATTCAAGATTTTCCAGAAACTGCTCGGTATTGTCTTCCAATTGCACTCTCTCTTTCTTCTTTCTCTTTCTCTCCAATACACCCTTTTTTATCAACCTAGCACGCTGAATATTAGTTTCGTTTGTAGAATCCACGATCTTCGCTACTTAGCACGACGACTTGACTCTTCTTCTTTCGGCGCTTTTTCTTGTCTGCAGGCAAAGGGCACGAATAGAGCGCGAATGTTCGATTTTACAATTCTCAAGTCCTTCGAATATTTCATCGAATATTTCCAAGGAAAAATGTAAGTTTGGTTCAGTCGCAAACACGTAAACAAGCAAAGGGGAGCCCGGTGTTAACCTAGCGTTAGCTGAAAAGTATTCTTTGTTCTAAAACTCGTTCTATTTAAGATACTCTACATCTGACGAAATCGTACGACCGCCGTGAAAGGGAATAGAAGAAAAAAAACACCATCTCTTCTCTGCTTATGCACACATGCCATGGACTATTCGTCGGAGCGATGGCGGTGAACGTAGTAGAGTTTATTGAAGTATCGCTAATCCCTCGGGACGATCCGGCAGAGTAACGAGGCAGCTGCGCCCTAGCATGTCTTAAAGTACGAACTGACGGACATAGGATGCCGTGATTTACTCGACCGAGTCTTGAACCCACAATCTGTAAAGCTTAGCGAGTCTGCATTTTCTGTCCAACTACAACTTCCTAGTTTCGCAAAGCTCGCGATATTAAAACCCATTCATTTTCTTAAGTTTTCCCGCCTCTATCTTCGTTCGTCAACTTCCATACAAGCTAACCCACGGCTTTAAGCACGTATCTTCGATTGATCCTGTAGCAGAGAAAAGAGATACGATCTACCTTATTTCTCAACGAGCTCTTGTACAAGTTTCATCATCGTTCTTTAACCATCGTCGCGAACACAGCATTCTTTAGGATAGTATCTTCCTCTTGTCTTTTTCTTTTTACAACATTAATTCACTGATACCAGATTGAATTTCCCCAAAGTCAATGCAAAGAGTAAATGTCGGTTTCCGTCGGCTCGAAAAATTTATTCGTAACTGGGTAAATCTCCCCTTAGACGTTTCCTTTCGGAATGAAATCCCTTCGTGGCTTAGTAGGGTAGTTCTCGTTACGCTCGTTGATGCCACGGTTTCCACGGCTTCCACGGTTTTACGTGTTGTCCTGCCATTCGTAAAGCGACTCACGTATTCCAGTGATGACGTCACGCGTGAAGAGAGCAAAATATAAAGCCGCACCAGGACCCTACCAAACTCCAACCAGATGTAGGTATTCGTTTGAGCAAAGGGAAAAAGATGGGGAGAAAAAAGGAGGAAAAGAGACAGGTGCTGTATGAAAATGTACAGTTACAGAATTCTACAAGAATCCAGCTAGGATGCCATAAAATAGTTTTCGTACGCGTCGCTATCGTACGAACCAAGAGAAAAGAATGTATATACTCGTTACTAGAATAACACTCTGCTCTTTGAGTGTGCACACCGATGAAACGTATGTCTGAAATAGGATATCCATAGAAACACAAAAGAAATAAGGGAAAAAGCAAATGAAAATAACAAATTAACTAACATTTCGACCGTATTACGCTACGTGTATTTTCCTTACAATTGACCCAACGAAACGTTATAACAAACAGGATTCGACACTCGTGATAAATTTGCCAATTATTATTTACTAAAATTATACATCGATCCTACCGCGAATTTAATCGAATCAATTTAGAGACGTAAATAAGAAATCTAATAGCTATTAAATGTTAAGTAGGCGATTTATTTTATTTTATTGCATTCTACTTATAGAGAAAATTTGAATTATAAACGAGACCCGGACGTAGTCACCTCCTCGTGGTGGGTCTTGGAAATTGGTATTATTTTCTAGAAATTACTCTTTGGAAAGTAATACCAAGCTAAGAACTACGTACTAAATTAAAAACTTTTCTAATGCATGTTTTAAGTGCCCGAATTTACTTTTAGACTGGAATTCTATAAAAGCTTCTGTAACATTTACATGAATGTGCATTTATAATAAAACATTGATTTAATTGCTCGTAATTTTAAGTAATTTCATGCATTGTACACGTGAAAATTATCACTTTAGATCGCGATACACAACAAATTGAAAATAATACACAACGCTGTAATATAAAAGAATGTTAACGGACGATTTATTTTCAAATATGTTAACGATGAAAACTACGAGACAATGCAAAGCCAATAAATGGCCGTGAAAATCTCGAAATCCTGCGACACAAAAATGCAATTAGATCTACGCTATATCTTGTCTACGGTATTATGCAGAATACCATCGATTTTGAGGATCACTTTAATCTCCTCAATTCTGTACTATCGACCCGAGGAGACACTGATTAATCGAATGGACGCTTATTGAAGGACTATCGCTAAGCTTGGCAATGTCGACAGAGTATTCATAGGTCTTACTGTTCGTCAAGCAAACCAAATTGATTAATCCTTCGATGCGTTTAAAGAAGATCGGCAATTTTATTGCTCAAATCTTTTCTATACAAATTCGTTGTCCTGGCTAAAACCGGCAAATAAAATATTTTAAACCAAGATCCAAAGACAAAAAAAAACTATATAGACTATTAGGGTGAAAGTAAGTATTATATAACGATAACTATATTACGAAGTAATTATACTTTGGCTTCTATCAAATAATTATACTTTTATCTTGACACGACTTTATGCGTCCGAAAATGTGTTACGTGTTCGCTAATTTCGTGTGAGTCAGCCAGCACGTATGATTATTAAGATTCCTAAAATGTGACAGCAAGTTATTATTAGTATGCCATAACGTTAGCATAAAATGTCCCTTGGGATCGGTGGCCAATGGCAACCAACCGGACACCCTCACTGTGGCCACCGAGTTGGTTGCATAGAAGAGGTCGAATGCTATAGCGTTATCACGGCTAAATCTGGGCAGGGCAACGACATGTGGTTAAATTATTAGAGCCTCGTTTAATTGGTCGTACTGACGGCTCGTGGTTTAGTCGTACGCGAAACACCTGGTACTTTGGTTTGTTGTCAAATATCTTCCTACCTTGAAAGGTTATACACCAAATAAATTTAACGAGGAATATTTCCCCGGAGTATTGAAGTAAGCCTCTCAAAATAAACGATAATTACATCGCCGTAGAAGCAAATTACTTGCTTTCGCGTACAACGTGCGAGAAGAGCAAATTAATCGATAAACCATTCATTCCAACAACGAACCGATAACAGAAGCGACTGCGCAAAGTAGAGACTTCGGATTAAAAACGCGAAACAAAAGTTTCATGTAGTTTCCAGAATTTACTCCGAATATCCTTTCAAACGCGTGGCTGGCATTCAGAAAATCGATTATCGAACCAAAAGCCAATTGGTAAAGCATAATTTCTTTATAATAAAGAAACTGTCTCTGTTTAGCATCCCTGGTCTATTTCTTACTCGCGACGTTAATTAATCGTCGAAGAAAGTCTACTCGAATAAATGGCGGCTGCTGCTGCTGCTGCTGCTGCTTCTCGGACGGAACTAAAAGAAGAACTTCTCGCCCGAGAACTTACCAAGTCGAAAGTTGCGAGAGATAGTTGCGCGTGAATCAATTTCGTTACCTTCTTACTCTAGCAGCATGATCACAATTAATTAAAGTAATTAACGCGATACGGTTTGTGCGAACAAGGGAATCAATTTTCCAGCCATGTTTAACCTATGAAATCTCTCCTCCCTCTCTCTCTCTCTCTCTCTCTCTCTTTCCTTTATTTATTTGGAAATCATGAAACATCTACGTCAAAATTGCAGCCTTCGATGTAGAAAATCTAACTTGAATTACGAAAGGGGTTGGAAACATTCGCGACTCGCGAACTCTGTCACTCTTTCTTTCCTTGTTCGGTCTTTCCCCTTGTCGCACGTGCCACAGGCACAAGCGTAAAGAGCTTAATCCGTTTCATTGCTCGTATAAAAGTGGGGAAGCAAGGAATAGAAGCGGGTGAAAGAGAAAAGAGGAAAGCGCGCACGTCTCGCGTGACATCGGTTGCCGTTTATTAAGCGTTATTAAGCGGGAAACGAGAAAAGAGCTCGACAGCGACGGATCTTTATTTTATACGCGCCTCGCGAATACACACCGCTCCGGATTATCTCGGCGTACAGCTGACTGACGTGAAATTCGAAAGAAGAGCCTTTAATCCTTCCCCATCTCTAACGGCCGTGCTACCGACTATGAGTTTAGCACAATTTTCCGAGCTTCTCCGAGCTTTCCCGACCTGTTTTACGATTAGTCGCCAATCAACGCTTCCGAACATTACTCCATTTTACTTTCGTTTCTTCCTTTTTCCCAGCCTAATTAATATTTCCAAGAAATAACGTAGTCACTTTTCTTCTTTCACGAGTATATAATTATAAACTGTGAAAGAAATAATTACGAAGCATTAAAGAAACGATATTTCAAGCGCTATAATTGGGAAATATTTGACATTAGGATAAAGAAGACGGTAATATGTACTTAGCTACACCGAGAAAAATATTTTCAGAGCGCAATGATATACAAGGAAAAATGTTGGCGAAGAAAAGGAGGAAAAGGACGTGAGAGCCAAAAGTGGAGCAAACAACTCAACACCATCTTTAATGTAGGACACCTCGTGAACCAAGTCTGTAGTAGGTTTCCGTGATACTCCTAAGAACGGTAGAAGGAAGAAACCTCTCCCAAGAATTCCGTTCTTCCCAGCTAGAGTAAAGAGCACAAAGTATGTACTTCCTCTCGGGATAAAGATATCCCTAACGGGCGGTTTTACTATCGAACGAAAAAACCACGCATAACATCTTATGCTACGAAACATCCAGGGTTTCGTACCAACAGAATCGTAGCAGAATAAAAGCTGAAAATATTTAGCGATCCTGCCTTAATCAGAGTGTTAAAAGGAGAAAAGCTTCGGGATGGATCGATAGATTTTCTATTTCTATCAATCTATCTCTTATATCGCAAATACGTGGAATATTTGATTGGAAGAAAATACTACGACGAACGAAGCGAACCGAGATCTGCGACAATTTTTCTTATGGAAAGCTATCGTAAATAATAACATAATAAGAGGACAGAATTTCTTCCCCGTGAAAGTTCGTGCTTAAGATTTAATGAAAAGAGTTGCATACGGTTGATCCGTCTCGTAAGTCGGAGGAAATGGCCCTTTAAATCTTATCCGGATTCGAATGTACGATTATCGGAACAAGGAGGGTACACGGAATGGGAGGAATTGGATAAAACGTCGTTAATCGTTGAACAAAGCTGGCATTGTCGCGCTAATCAGCAATGGCCACCCTGATCGAAAATAAATTGTCGAGAAAGAGTATACGGCGGCGCGTTTCAGCCGAGCACGAACGCCACTTTTCTTTATTGCACTTTCATACGTGTACTGGGTACGTTTCAGGGGTGTGCCTTGAAATTTACCACCCCGCCTTTTACCCGTCTGGAATACATACGTCTCCATGATCATAAATAAGTATATATGTGAACACGTGTGTGCACCCCGATGATACTCGGAACGACACGAGCGAGCGATTATCGACGATTATCAATCGATCGAGCAACATTCCCATCGGTCCGACGACGACGAAAAATCGCCCGAGAGAAACGAGTAGAAATCTCTTGACTTCCGCGCTATTTCACACCGCAGAAATTGCTTTTATTACGTTCAAACTAAAAGCAGAACGGGGATATTATTCGAAACGTAGAAACATAGGAGAAGGTACCGACTTGGGAAAATCAAATCCATTGGCCATAGCTCCTCTGACTAAATCACATCAACTTCGCACGTACGTGTTTCAGCAGCCTCGCTACGTACGTGCTACTACACTCAGATATTATCAATTTGCCACGGTAAGTAAATTCTGGTCAGTCTAACCGAGTTCGTTTCTCATGTAACCACGCGCTCAACATAATCGTTCTTGTTGTTGTTTCCTATCATGAAGCAAACATAATACTCGCAGAAAACGTTCTTCCATCATCGAGCATAAAGCAGGTCTATTCGACCGATTTAAGGTTGAAAACCAGCCGGTCAGTAGTCGGTTGGTGCCTCGATTGTAGTCCTTATCACTAGCAATAACAGGACGCACTCTCGCGTGCCAATGATTGCATGGTTCCTAGGCGTTCTACCGTGAGCACTGCCGTTCCGCTAATACTATTATGGAACCAGGTCCTTGGATCACCATGAACGTACTACCTTCTGTGCCCTCCACGAATACAGAGTAGGTTACGTACGCGGTGTCAGTTGCATGTCCTAATCAGAGGTAATGTCCATTGTTCGCTCACTGGACAGTACTGGCAATGTTCGGAGTAATCGATCGCTCGACGATTCAAAATCATCTAAAATCGACTTGCGTTTAATCGTGTCCCGACTTCATTCATATTTTATGCTCTTTCCAAAATACGGAATAACGACCGCGTTCAAACATCTCACCACAATACACCTAAATATTATTAAATTCATACTTTCAACGAATTTGACGATTTTCAGCCTATATTAAAATACAATTCAAGGGAAGTACAACGCGTGATATGTTAGTAGCCATTAGTAGTACGTGTAGTTTACCTTGTATCGCGAATATCACTGTACAACGTTTCACGTAAACTGGATATATTTCGCACGCTACAATACGATAGAGCACGTACGTTGGTGCCACTGTTTTTGACCATGATTTTTGTACACCGTTACTTGCGCGGAATAATTCCAAAAATGTTACATTCCAACAACTTGATCGGCGAACCTTCTATTATACGCACATTCGTTTACCAATATATTCCTTTACGAGATTCTCTTTATGTATCGCTCCAAATTCGCCTGTTTCTCTTCCATCGATTATTCTATTAGATACCCAATACGAACGTACCACCTCGTGTTAAGTTTACGTAACAATAAAACATTCAAAAACTTTTAATCGTTCCAATGTCACCGCATATCGGTATATTCCTTTTTGCTATTAAATGATTAATCGTAGTAAGAAAAGAATATGATAAAATAAGTAAGAAGAAAAGTAATCGGAAAGGTAAATGAAGAAAAAGGAAGAACGTTCTAATATTTAAAAGCACATAGACGCGATCTAGGGACATGCTACGCTGTCGAAAATCGTGAAAAATGAACAAACTTTGAAGGAATATTTTCTCTTGCCACCTCGAAATCACTCTTTCTTGGAAGAGTTCTTAATTAATTAGCACGCAAATCAGTAACAAAGAGTTACGATGGGCGACGAAGAAAAAGGTAATGAGAGTAAAACAAGAAATATCAGAGACTCGGGAAGCTCTTAAAAGAAAGAAAGATGAGAGGCAAAAGCGGGTGAAAACGATGGGGCTAGAAAAGGTAAGAGTGGGATTACTTGACAAACCAAGAGACCCCCAGCCAGTACTGAAGCATCAGCCTCGGGCACTAGTTACACGATGTCTCGGTTCAGGCTTTACCGCAATTCGCCACTATATGTTCTTCGAATCTTCTAACGTTTTCCTAAAGAATCTAAGAGCATAAACGCGCTCTTCTCATTGCCTATCACAATTCTTCTACTTTAAATTTCCATCTTCTACGCGCCTTTATTTGATTATTACGTGTTATACTTATACTATCTACGATATAAAAGATACATGGTTAAATACCGTAGAAAGATAGACCATATCCGTATAATCGTTCGAACATAAAGGTACAGGGCATTCTGACGGTTGATAGAAAAAGAAGAAAAGGAAAATTGAAATAAATTATGGCAGAAAGAAACATACCGTCGCATGTTGCCACTACTCGTGTCTACATTTTATTTATCGCCTGTTAACCCGCCGTGACTGTTGCCGACGTAATCGCAGAGTCATTAAAATCATTAAATCACTACAACCTATACGCTCCTATTTCTACACTCTCGCCAATCTTTGGATCATTCTATGCATATTTTCCTTCGTGCTTTTCCACTCTCCATTGTTGCTTATTTAGCGAGCCTTATCGCAAGTAACAAATTCTCTTCTTTTTTTCGGTAAGCCGAAAGTCGCGTAAAACGGCGTTATTTTCATAATCATGTATTGACTTTTATAATTTGCCCTAAATTTCAAAGTTTTTCATTTAACTCTCTTTACATGATGGTTTTAATACGCTTTCAACATATAAAAAAAAAAAAAAAAAAAGGAAGAAAGAGGACTGAAAACAGAAAACACTTCATGAAATAAAATGCAACGTGATTCATTATGAAATATTAAATATCATTATACAAGAAACAAACGACACACTAAAGACTACAGAAGGTACTTGGAGGAAGCTAGAAGAGTGTAGCTTAGGTCAGTGAACGTCGAGCGGCTCGAGTCTAATGAACGAATGGGGTCTCTACAAAAAAGGAAGAGATAACAAAAAAGCTCGCTTGTGTGCGGTCAGTTACTTTCCATTCTGTACTGTTCTTATTTTGTTCTACTCTACTGGTACAACGTTACTACATCACAGTTGAATTCCAACAGCAAAAAGAACATAAACTTGCAGGAATAAAACGAGTACTTTTCTATTAAGAACATTTACAAAATTTGCAAAACATATTCTTCCTTTAAATAAAAACAATGTATTGACTTTATATCTGTGTGATGAAACATAACACTGGAAACCACAAATTTTTGCAAAACTTTTTATGCCATTGATGAAATTCACATGGTTTATATAACTTTCGCATAAAAGCAAACACGTAAATGGAACAAACTGACAGAACTATTATCCTCGATTCACGAATAACACGTAAGAAATATAAAATGGAACGAAGCGACAAAATCTTATAATTCGCTCAAAATTTATAAAATTATTCAAATGCTCGATTCAAGCTCCAGTTACAATGTTTAATTTTTATTCCGAATCTTTCACTTTACTCTGCTTCTACGAAGAGAAATACCAATTCCATTACTCAGAAACCGTACATGCGTTGACTTTATTCAAACTCCATATACAACTAAAAGCTATAATCGATTGTTAAAATAATGGTCTTAATTCGTTATCATTTTCAGCCATTCCATACATCACTCCTTGCTTATATTTTATGGTTCTAATTATTAAATTTCATCCTTCTTAAACTAATATTCCATACTATGGTTATTTGCCCTAATCTCATCCAAAAATGAGGACACCAAGTACAACAAAAGATATAAAAATACACTGTATAACTAGCGTTGGAAAATATTCATATCATATTGTTCAACCGAAGATTAAACAGCAAATTTTCTATTAAGGGTAAATTTGCAGTTGATAAAACAGCATTTGATCAGCACCCGCAACGGGTTATTACACAGTCGGTAATGGAATCTCTCGCCGGTAACGCAAGTGGTGAGACGTCGGTACAGACTTACCTTCGTTTCTTGAATATATAATAATAAAGCGGTAATAAAACAATCGTTAGAAAACGAAGAAATATATTTCGATTTCATATTTTATCATATTTCTAAATATACTGAAACTTAAAATACTACTTGTTCACTTTTTTTTTAGATTTATCTCTCATCTGCTGAAACTCAAACTAAGTACATTACTTACATTCCTTTCGTAAAATATTGTTTTCTAACATTTTCCTTATACCAGGCTAATAAAAAATACCATCGGACTGCTGTATTGTAAATAACAATTAGTTATTTAGTTATGGGAGCTCAAAGCAAAAGTGTATTCGATTAAATTGATATGTATAAGAAAGAAATCGCATAGCTCGAGAACGAAGGGATCGCAATTTGTACAAATAGAGGTACGAAGAAAGGAATACATACTTATCAATAACTTTAAAATATGTTTATGATTGGTAAATGAACACTGAATTGCAGTTGATGCAGAAAATTGAATTCAAAAACAAACGAGTATAAAAATGTATTCAAACAAGTGAAAAATTAACGGTTTCAATATGACGATACAAAAAAAGGCCAATAGTTCGTAAGTATTGCACACGCTCTAATCGAATTATTAAAGTAATATACATAAAAACTGCCTTTTTAATTATGTATAAAGTAAGCGCAAAAAAGAAAATACAAACATACGGTTAGTAAAATAGAAATAAGGATTAACACGTAAAAAGAAATAAAAGATCTGTTTTGTAAAATCTCGATACTTTAACAATTTAAAAGTACTAATAAATTACCAAGTAATACGGATTAGGTATCCTACAATGATGACACAATGATTTTATTTGATATAAGAAAGAAACAAATTTTAATTGTCGAGATTTTACGGTGTGGTATTAGTCGTATGAAACGTTAGTGGTAATAAAAATTATCGTATTATCCAGTAACGTACACGGAAACGTCGAACAAACGTATAATTGAGATTAATCAGTTGCACGAATAGAATAAACTATTGATACTTTATCATACAATTAAAATATTTTATATCAACAATAAAATTTATCAATAACGCCAATTATGGCGATTTATGGTACTGCTCGACCTAAGTAAATTTATAAATCTTATGACGTAATATTTCATTTGCAAAATAATCCTTACCCAATATTTTGATTTATAGAAATATTTATGTGGTCGATTTATCAAAAATCACCCCACGAAAAATTAGAACAATACGCGCGATACTTGAGTGTATTTTTTTTTTTTTTACAAAACTAATGCGTCCGCGTTTCATAAAAGTGCATGTTACTGAATATGTGAGTAATAAATGGATGATGAAAAAAAAGAAACTAATCATACATTTATTTGCAGTTTGAATGTTTTGGAGCATTCTCTCCTGGGATGGCTCTGTTGATACGCACCTGTGTACTTTCTCAATACTGGTCCTATTTCCCCTTATTCTGAAAATAAACGAAAATTATTAATTTAGTAAGAACAATTACTAAGATTTGAAAAATTTAAACTATCGTACACTAGAAAAATCAATTCTATTTCCAATGTTTTTTATTTTCTATTCGTATAAACACGACGCAAAACGATATATTATATAACGTATAGTATATAAAAATGTTTAAAGGTGAATACATAAGCAAATATTAAAAACAAAAAAGATTTAACTTTGCGTTCACGATTCGAATATATAGTTGTCAAAGGAAAATGAATGTAACGCGAAATAATAAAATGAACAACGTGAAATGAAAATCTACTAATATGAGCCCTACTTATTAATGTTATAACATTAGCTAAATACATAGTAATTATTAATACATTTAGTGCTAAAGACGACTATTTAGGAACATTACAAAATCGATACTTTTCTTTCACAGCATTCGTAGAACGAAGAAAAACAGAACGTTCTCTAGACACGAAGTATCATTTCTGAATGATAAATAACAAATACAATATAATACAGAAAAACGCTTACAAGATGTGTTAAGAAAAATGAAAACGCACAAATAAACGACAAATAATTGCGACGATACAAATGGAAGCATTGTAAGATACAAGAGGTTATATGTTCTGACGCGCTTAACTGTCATGCGATGCATGCTTGCTTACACACGTTTCATGTAATTCGTATTATTATACCTCAACTATAATCATATGTGCTGAAGTATCACAATTTAATAACGATTCGCGGAAACAATTCGATACACGATGTAAACAAAATGATTACCCCTCTTGTTTAGAGAGCGACCATGGAAAGGCAGAACAACGATTATGTACAGAATAGCAAAACACTCACCACTGGTTTCGGATATACGTTGACCAAATGGATATTAACTAATTTCCACCCTCACATTGTAAACTAACGTGCACTGTATCTATTTACTACACACTGACTTAAAAAATTCGTGTAAAACATATAAAAAAGGCAATAATTAGGAAACTGACAAGAAAGTCGCCATAGCGCTTTAGTACTGGGCGGCCATATTGCTTTGCTTCCCACTAGCTGATATTCCGCGGGATTTTATGAAACCGTCTAACCATCCATTCACGTGAAAGAAAATAAAAAATATAGTCACATATCACTTTTTCTTCCATAGATTCTATTTATTATTAGGAAAATTTTCACAAAAAAGAAGTTATAGTTATTGAAAGAAAAAGTTATGGATATAAGAAAATAAAAATTTCTGTTTAAAAGAAAAAAAGTTTCTGTCTTGTAGTTAAGTATATAATCTAACAAATAATTAATTATGAATGGAGTCATGGAATAATAATATGTATAGTATTTAATACAACTAGATGACATTTTCAGTATAAAAAGGGTTAATATCCATAAATATTTATATTTTGATATCCTCAACTCGTATCAACATGACACATCACAATATTACCATGACATATTTATAATCTCTGAACTATTAATTATATAATTGTCCTGAAGTACTGCGTGTAAATTACCACGTACCTGCCAATGTATTAAGATCTGAATGAGACGATACAAAAATTATTTAGAATGCTACAAGCTACCCAGGATATGAATTAGAATCGACACAAGTATATATGAAGGACTACTAATTTGAAACTATCTAATCACATAAATTTGCCTTCCTAACATATATTGTTAACGTCTTGTAATGCAATGACAAAACTATCAGAGAAACACTGCTCTAAATATTATTCAATGATAGAGTTGCATTTTTCTACATATAACAACATATAACTTTACCCATCAATCATAAATTTCTGTTTACTTTTACTTTAACAGTTTTACTAAAAATCATTTGGTATATAGACCTATATATGTATGTATTGAGAAAGAATTTCCATTGCCTTCTTTGTCGAATGCACATATATCACATGCACATACTTATTTGTTTTTCTTATTTATTATATGCATTTATTCTTATTCTGTACAAAAACTTTCAATACGTTTGTCTTAATTCATGACTAAAATTCATAAATTTTACAATGGCCATACATGGAATAATGAGGAAAAAAGTCAGAAAAAATATCAGCATATATATACATACTGATAATTATATTAAAATAAGTAACAAACAATATTCTTGTATACTTCTAATTAATTTGTTGATGTTAATGAATTTGAAATAAGACAATTTTTTACTTTCTTTGTAAGAGTAATATATGTATGTATTGTTATGTGTACGACTCAAAAAAGAAATCTTAATGAATACCAAGTATAAGTAAGTTGATACTTACAACAATACTTACTAATACATATAAGCTCATTAACTAAATTTAGTTCTTTTTTTTGCCAGAATTTTAAGCATCTATATGAAAATATAGATTTCTCCATATCCACAAAAGTAGTTTATGTTGATTATAGTTGATAAATAGTTTGTCAAATGTTGTAAAAGAAATTATATTTCTAATAATATAAACGCATACTAAATTACCTAGTATAGATGTTCATGTTTCAATTCCATAAATTCAAAATTATGTTAGTTCACGCATGTAATTTTCCACGCACATCTCCGTATTTCAGTTTAACGTATTACTTGAAACGTAACATGCTCACTACTGAAAATCCTTTCCACATACGATTGACGATTCTTATTTGGACACGTGACACGCTCGATTTGCTAGAGGGTCCCTCCACTCCTCGTTAAGCGAAATTCGTCCAGCAGACCGCGTCGCGGGGAGTCATTGTAATTTCAAACTCGGAACGTTTAGTTGTGTTGTTGTCACTCCGCGATACGTATCTATTTCTTTAATACGTAGCAGTTTCATAATTATTCTTCGCTGTTCAATCACACGCTTAATTCACGTACGTTTTAATTCGTAATTTATTACGAATATTATTTGATTATCTTTTTCTTCTTCATCACCCTTCTGGTTGTTGCATTTGCCGGTAGCTCTTATAACGAGCAATCAAAATGCAATACGATTTGGATCATTGTTTCATTTTTATAATTAATTGCAATTTGTTCTTTTTATACATTTATTTTAATGTTCTCCTTGTTTCTTGTGCACATTAAATTGCGAGGAAAGTTCGAGGCAATAGAAGGATGTCACGAAATTTAAGAAGATGCCGTAAAATTCAAAAGAACATTCGAGAAACAACGCTACAGGGGCGAAGGGGTAAGAAAAATCTTATACAAGTTTGAATATATCTGCGCATTGCGATTTTTACTTGTTGCGCAGTTTTATTTAACGGACAAAAATGCACGCCATGATGTATTAACATATTTGAAACCTTAATAGTAGATATTCAGTTTAGGATAATTTTTATACGTTAATTTAATTATGTAGTATACATAAAAATATTTGATAATAATAGAAAATATTCCATAATACATAATAACATTTCAAATATATTAACTATATATTTTTTTATATTCTGGATATAATATTGCCTTATGTATGGTAAATAAGTAATAATTAATTCGTAGTTTTAAAAATAGGGTATCTTCATATAAAAAGAAAACCCTCTATAGAAAAAGAGGAAGATATGGAAAAGAGTATTTTATTTTTATGTGATCAAGCGCAGTGCGGTCGATAGAATCAATGTTTGCACGTTACATATTTTTAATATTCTTTGGAGCATCATAGCTTATTAAACTTAATTTAAACGGACTCGTTAATAGTCTCTTGTTTTATTTTTTTGTACATCTTCTTTTGTAACATTTTTTAACATTTATAACTTTCGGTAATAGAGTCGCAGGATTCGGTAGAGGATAAGGCCTCTCCTGGATCTCAAGAATATAGATATTTTTGTATATTGAACAATTTCTTTTCTACTACGATACGATAAAAACGTTTAACATGGTTCGCAAATCGCTAAAGTCTCAATTACTATATTTAAAATTTTCATTTTGGGTTCCCAATTTTTATAATAATTAGACTGTATAAGAATTTCAATTCTTATTAATATTAAAATTACAAATTTAAATAGAATTTTATTACTCATTATTTTAAACTTTTAAAACAATCGACAGCATGTTTTTAAAAACAAATTACGATATTTTACATGTTTTGTTAAAGGTTCTTCTCAGTCATCACTTCTCCCTCTTCTCTGGAACGAATCCAGTGGTGCTTCGAAGGCCAAAAATGTAAGTAACTATGTTTTCTATGCAAATATTATGCACATTATAATTCATAATGTAAATGTATTATTGCATTTCCATTTTTTCGTCACATTCGTGCCCATACCTACAATATAACTAGATTTCTTTGGACATATTTCTTTTTACATTTCCCTTCTTCTTAGCAAAATTTCACTTAATTATCACTGTTTAACGAAGAAAAGGTGGTACACATTTTTCTGTTGTACATAGAAGACACCTTAGCAGTAGAGTGCTATTTAATGATCTAGAGTCATAATACGAAGATAAAAATTTTTCGACTTTTAAATGAAATTCTCAAATTAAGAACCAAGCAGTTAGAAATAGTTTACAATTGTCTTGCTTCGATATTTTACCTAATTTTGTTAGTTACAAATTGTTTGAATTGCTCGATTTTGATATGGTAGCGGCATCTCGCGGTGAATCAGTAAAACCTGATTCTTTTATTCACGTTCAAGCATTGACTCGCCGCCAGATGCCGTCACCATATCGAAATCGAACAATTCAAACAATTCGTAAAAAAATTAGGTAAAATATCGAAACAAGCCCAATTGTAAATTATTTCTAACTGTTTAGTTTTTAACCCCTTGCCATACTTTTACGAGTCTGAGTCGTGATCAGAATTTTGAGCCAAATCTGAATATCACGAGTCTCACTCGTGGTCTTAATCTCGAGCCAAGTACGAATCTCTCGAATGATGTCTTTTTTATAAATACAGGAGCGCGGTTTCATGTTTCAAGTTCCGACACTCTGTCTCCGCTTGTTCGGTTCCTTTCCCTTCCGAGTTACATGGTATGGCAAGGGATTAATTTGAAAATTTCATTTAAAAGTCGAAAAAGTTTGATTATTGTGTTGATTCATCGTTGTTATATCGAAGCTGTTTTGAAATATTTAATATTGTTAATTACGTACCCTGTCAAAAAGCGTTCGATTTTGACACGATGGCGGCATCTCGCGCTTCATCAACAAGATTTCATTCCATGGTTCACCGTATGATGTCGCCACCGTGTCAAAATCGAACGCTTTTACCACGCCACATAATTATCTAAGTTAAGCAAACTATCGGCAAGAAACCAAATGTAAAGTTACTCTTAAATATTTTATTTCAAACTTTAATAGTTGAAAAGTGCTGCGTAAATTTCGGAGAATTATCATTTTCATATCTTTAATATCCGACGATTAGTACTACCCTACTACCGCTAGGTGGCTATAGCATCTGTGTTATTACTTTAAATTGAAAGAGCACGTAATTTGTAAAATTAATTTTTGAATTTCGCGCTTCGTGGTCGCGCTTTTTCTTTTTTCTTTGATTTTTCGTCGATACTTACTGCGAAATTCACAGGAATGATTTATTTCTTAATTACATGAACTTTTATGTATTCCCTAAGTAGTAGATTTACTACTAAGTACCAAGTACTAAGATTTTTTTCTTTTTATTTATTTATTTTAATAAATGACACGCCATACATCATATATATATAGAGAGAGAAATTATTTCTGATACTTGCTGATACATATTCCGCTAGAAATTGGTACGCTTTTATTTTCTATTTATTTTATTTTATCCGCATCATACGAGTCGCTGAGAAGCCATGCTAATCACCTCGGCAAAGAACAATACAAAAAAAATTAACAATAGCCGGGATTATTTTTGAAAATCGTGTCATTCGCAGTTAATTAATCCGTTTCTTCGTGATAAATAAATTCATGGCCTTTAAATTAAAAATAAAATCCTCTCGTTCCTTCAAATATTAGATATTAATTACGTAAATTGAGAACTCGAAGAAACCAAAGTTGGTCGATTTCACTTTTCAGAGGCTCGTACGTGTCTTACGTTATATAATATAAAATAAAATAAAGGTTTGATTTTCTTGCGACACGCAAAGTCGAGGGCGTCGACTATATTTCCAACTAGTAGCCAAGCATAATTTGCTAGCTTGGAGAAAACTGAAAGCAGGACAGGAAATTGGAACGAAAGCCGCGGCGAGGCTAAGTTTGTCACGCGTGTCTGATGCTTCGTGCAACAAATTGTGAGCATCTCGGAATATGTATTTCTCAAGGCAAGAACTTTGCATTCAGTGTATGGAGACCATCGCGTTAAGAGTCGTTACGTGAGTTTGGTTATCCGCTGCTGTACGAAAGCACATAACTTGTATAACGAACTCTCGAACGAAGTTTGCTGACTTGCTGCTTCGATTTCAGCCCCGCATAGCTCACTTAATTAGCGTCAACAATTTTGAGACACTAACTCGACAACTTGCTACGAAGTTCATTTTTTTCTACAGCAGATTATTTAAACAGCACGGCCATTTTCATGGTGTGTAGGTGCACCACTTGTCGATGATAAAATTACCATTGACCATTTTATACTTGGAGCGAAATAATAAAGATAAATTATACTTTATTCGCGAACGAACCGCGAAATATCGCTCGAGAAACACGGTGGCGAACCAAATGAATAGCCTTTCGTTAGAATGCGAACGAATTTTTACGATCTTTCCATTTATTCGTAAAATTTTTCTGTGAAAAATACGGAAACACTTTTCTCGAGGCAACGTGCGTGTTAAAATTCACATTATCCCTACGCCAGAGCGTAGAATAAATCGAAAGCATCCTTCGGCTGTACAGTTTGCATTAATAATTCGCGCGCACGTCAAATATAATCCGAAAAACTTTAGTCTGAAGATGTGTTTTCGTTCTCGTCGTTCGTAGACGACGGCATAACGAAAGAGTAGCAAAGTTGCGGGGAGGGTGAAGTTTAAAACTTGTAGGAATGTGTGTGTGTGTGGGTGGGGGGGTGGTGGTGGTGTAGCAGTCTCTTTCCATGTTTCTGATTACTTTACAAACTTTTGCACGAGCACCGGCAATGCAAGGAAAGCTTTTAGATGCTTGTTCCTAGTGTGTCCTACGTAAATCATGTTTTGAAAGAATCGTATTGTTCGTTATCCATTAAATCGCACTTTTATGCACCGCTCTGCGAAAATCTTGTACGCGATTCGATCGCGAAAACGAATTATCGTACAATACGTAAGCGTATTTTTATAGACGCGTAGTTTCGTTGAAGAATTCGTCGCATTACGAATACATCTACGTATGCATTACGAAGAAATACACGCGAGTATAGCAGGTAGAACGTAGGACCTCGTTGTAACGATTTACGATTTAACCGTATATTCATTGGCGGTATGTTTAAAAAGATATTTGTCTCCTTGAGAAGGGAAATGGTCGTAGCTAATATATTACTTACGTTATTTCGTTTCGAAACATATTCCGCGAGATGGTTCGTTCGTTTTCTGGAAAAGCTTTAAACGCTTATTAAAGCTATTCGTTGCATATTCTGAAATCTCTGATCTTACGACGGTGAATTCTTGAAAAGGCGAAGCAAAACGATTTGAGGAAACCGAAGTAGCTGCTTGGTGCGTGCGGAATACGAACCCTTTGCTGGATCAATTAGCGATTCTACGTAGCACTTTACTACACACGGTATAACTCGTTCTATCGCTTCGATCCGCCATACATAATTTATTCCTATACTCTTTTATGTCAGCTTTTACGTACAATTTAAATAATTAACTAATTTAAATAATTACAATATAATTCGTGGCAGCACGATATATCGATTCGCGTGCAATTATTGTACGCGTTTGTAAAATTTCATTTCGGTATTTTATTGGCTCACGCGTAACATACTACACCTATGTGTGTGTGTACGAGGAGTATCGAAGGTAGTCCAGTCTTTACGAGTTGGCGCGAGAGAACGCGGATATAATATGTGTCAGGCGGTTTGCGAAAACTAAATTTGTAGTTTTGTGGAAAAAGCACGTTGTTTGTTGATACCTGTAAAGGGAATAGGTGGTCGTTGATAAAACCGCGAATTTTTATGCGTTTATAGGAAATTTGTATGTACAGAATATACAGAGTATGCCGCTTTCTATAATACCTGGTGGGTAAAACGATTTTCTATCCGAGTTCTACCTTCTTTAATTATATTGTCAGAGATATAAATTTGCATGGAAATCCGCAGTCTACTGATAAATTACGACCGCGTTTCTCCACATTTATCCCTTTCCGTATATGATAAATGACAGACGACACAGATTATATCGAGTGTTAACTGGATAGGAAGTTTAGCTTTTTCTTATCACAGGCACGAGAATTGCGAGAATAGTTGAATGGCGGCACGTTGCTTTAACGTAATTCGAAAACGTGTAATTATGCAAAGATCGCAGCTTGTTTTCCTTTCTTTCGATCGCCGATCGAACCCTGATAAAAAGTCGCGTAATGCTCGTGATCGTAATTGCTCGGCATGCTTAGCGGCACGAATGCATAATCACGTATTTTACGGTATAATTTTATAATAAGCCCGCGAGTATTTCGGACAAAGCTCTTGGACACGTACTTTTATAATTTCGCGATCGCGCGTATCGCGATGTTGCTGCGTGTATTCACCGAGAGAAAGTTTTCGGCTCGTGGAGGTTTCACCTTGTCAAACCTGCCGTTCTTATTTTTCACAGAACGTAACGTAGTGTCGAATTAGAAATAATTAACAATTAAAAATGTGTCTTCGAAGGTTAATATGTAATGGAAAATAATAACAAGTATTAAACATTACTAAGTTTTTTAGTCATTTAACACGTTATTATTAATTCGTTCGGTTGCCAAGCAACTTGAAATTAATAGCCAGATTATCGTGATCAATCCTAACGTTTAATATTCATAATTAAACATTTTAATGTTATATACCATTGATGAGATTTTAAATAAACAATTAAAATTTCATACGATATATGTATATCTATTAATTTACTGTTAATTGAATATTCACGTACTGCTGGCAGATACGGACCAGTAATCGCATACTTACGGGTGTCAATGTACACATACGTCTGCCGTTTGAAGTTTTAGGAATTTTAACAGCGGTGATCGAACTTTAACTTGCAGAAGCTAGGCCTCTTCGTGAATTCGGGCGGTCGTAAACGCGTGGCAAATAATTCGAGGTAATATAAATATATATCTCGTCTTGTGGAAACGTTGACAACGCAGTGGCAAAAGGAAATTACGGTCTTTTAGAGATTTTCCAACCATAGAGGTTCGAGTTGACGACTTTCGATCGTACAAGAAAAAACGAACGCGCATTTTTTTCGAGTTAAGTTTGGGAACGCGCACTTTCCCCCGTAAGTTTAGTAGACTGTCGACTATAGACTATAGACTATCGACTATCGACCTCAACGGTTCGGTGACCGATTATTCGAGCTGTTCGAGAGACCACCTTACCGTCCTCCGATCACCACGAATTTCGTTCAAACGAACGAAACTAACTGATTTCCCACGGGATAACCATGCTGGAAATTCGACGTAAATCGATCGCAAAAGCCCAGATGCGATTACGAACGAGTTGCCGTCGATTCTTAATCTTGAATGGTTCTTTAAACTCCTCTGGAGCCGTTTGTCCCATTCCTACTTTTTCTTTCCAGTTTTCCCCACCACTTTCTCATTACAGCGACACTTTCCTCTTTTCCAGCTACGTTGCTCGTTCAGTTATCCGACACACGCGATATACGCAGCGAGACACGTGTGCTGTACGAGTGCGTCCTAAACTGTGTCGCGCGTGTCTCGCGTGTAACGTGTGCGTCATATGCGCTGTGTGTATTCTGCGTCGCATTGCTTGTCGGAAGATTTGTATCTCTATGCTGCCCGAGGCAACTGCATCTTGAAATGGCCGCTATTCCGTTCCACTAATCATATCGGAAGGGATTTACGCGTGCATGGAGTAATTGCCTCCGAACTAATTTCCTACTACTTGTTGAAAACTAATCTTCGATCTGGTTAAGCGATTGTTCCATTTTTCCCTCTACTCTCGAGGTGTTTAGTCACGTACTTTTGATACAAAGGATATATTAGACGCTGAGAAGTCACATTGATTCTTTGCACGAAATGTGAAATAGAGAAAAGCGTAGGTTACCTATGAGTAACACGATCGTTGATTTTCTACATAAAGATAAAGTTACTTGTTAGCAATTGATCGTTGAGTGGTTCTATACTTTTTATAATTTTTCTTTCGTAGCATAATTTCAACCAATATGGAAATTACTATGTCGTAGAAAGCGATAGATAGACAGCGATAGCAATTTTATAAATGATGCCTGTGGCATGAAATTCAGAATGTCTTCGCTTTATCAGTCTGTCGGATTAAAACGGGTGTATATACAGGATACACGCGATACGACTAACTATCGGCAGAGAAATCAATTAACAACCACTTAATACTTTAATTTATTATGACTTCGTTATATCCCTTTTGCCAAGAGTATTCATTTATGTGGCTATTTTCATCTCTTAAATTCAATCGCGCCATATCGTTTCTGGGTTACTTTAATATCCACTGGAAATTGTTTAATTATTTAGTAGTGGAACGAATATTGAAGGGAAAATTGATCGCTTCGCGAAGGAAACAACGCCAACTACGATATCTAATTAGGATAATCAGTAGAGAAAAAACTCTTCGTACCACGTATTTCAATTTCTGCGATATTGGAGAATTGGTAGGAGGTAACTGTGCTAGTATTGCGAAATGTTCACGAAAGCTTGGCTATGTTCTATAGTTGCATACGCGAGCGGCAGAGAGATCGTCGAGAACTCGAAGAACGATACTAAATTTCCTAGCAAGTACTTAGCTTAGAAGATGTTTATTTGGGAGGGAATCGTGGTTTCAACCTTTGCAACTTTGATGCCAAATTCTCTTATCGAAGTTGAAGGAGATTATTTGTGGATTTATCAGTAAACTACGAATCTACGTTCTATTATTAAACTATATCGTAATAATTATTATTTCTCTTTTAAAAGCGCTTCCTTCCTTTTAGCATCTCTTTTTTCTCGTTCGCTCTTCAAAGTCTTTTTTAAGTTATTTATCAGCGGTGATGTGTTTTTAAGATGTTCGTCGGAAGGAAATTAGTTGGACGTTACTTTGCTGTGATATAATTCATGACGTGAACTTAACCTGTACGATACGAAGGGTAGAGAATGTGCTTACGTGAATGAGCGATCAAGATATCCAACGATGGATAGTGACCCGAGGTCACGAGGCTATCAGGTGTCGTAGGATTGATTAGAAGTGATAATCAGCGATTACCGTCTTTCTATCGATTCTATAGACGATTCCGTCTAAGACGATAAGGCCTGATACGAATGACGGAATCTAGAAATAAAAGAGTCGTATTTTTCCGACAATTTCGCTAATTCCAAAAAGAAAGAGTTCACGACGGTATTTCTTATCGACGAAACAGTTATATCGTTCGACTACCAGTTGCTAACTGTTTGCGAATTTCCAACGATTCTACGCGTCGATGAAATATCAAATATGCCGCTGTTTCTTGGAAGGAACGAGACTCGCGTGAAAGATTTGTCACTGCAGTTGATTGCAAATGTAACGCCGACGTTGGAGAATTAATAATGCAGAATCAAGCGAAACAACTGGCACGATAGAATCGCGTGCATAGCAATCTGTAGAACGATTCGATGTAAATAGTACGACTACGTGTTTATTTGAATTTTCATACGCGCTATTCACAGCCACGTGTGAACGAAGAAGAGAACTTCTTGCAAGATGCTCGAGTAGCATTGTTCCAGCAGAGTTCGACCAAGTTTTGAGACAGAAACGAAAGAAGAAAGTTGGGCGTGAAAGTCGGAGTAGTCCTGTTCGGAAAGCATCGAAGAAAATCGAGATATTGTCTAGATCGCGAGGCTGAAAGTTTTTTTCGCGTCAGTCGTATCGAGCCAACTTCCATCTATACCATCGCTCGGAACAGCTACTTCTCCTTAACGATGCGACAGTATTTCACTTGTACAGCTTATATAACTTGGGAATGTCTGTGGCGTATCGTTCGAAAGGATAACGCGGTATATATCCGGATTCGGATAGCGCGGATATGAAATCGGAGAAACAGGTAGAGAGATTTTTTAACGGATCGAAAGAGAAAAAAAAAAAGTGGTAGCGTATCCATTCCGGGGTACGGAATAGATGCTCGGTAGGTCGTGTTACACCTTCATCGTCCGAGGGTGTAAGGGGTGATGGCAGATCGATGACCACGCGAGGGTGTTGAACGCACGTGACGTCACAACACATACAGTGGTAGGAAATCGGGGTTAGACAAGCCTAGGCTCGGTACAACGCTGCTTAGACGCCGTCTCTTCTCTATCCGGTTGTTTCAGCCACGTTTTACCGACACCTAGTGTGGCGCGTTGGCCGGAAACGTGTCCAGAAGCGACAGAAACCACGTTGTTTCATTACAAGGCATTATTACGTTTGATGCTCGCACGTGAACGTTAACGCCAGCGTTAACGCGAACGCGAACGCGAGTGCGAACTCTAATATGAACGCGAAAGCGAACGCAATCGCAAGCGTAAGCATGAATACATCTGTGCACACACAACAGCGGAAACACGAGCACGTTTACTTAGTTATGCATTTTCACGGCAGTCGCAAGCACGAACGATCTCGCGTTCTCGTAGAAGGCGTATTCGGTGCGAGCAACCCGACTACAGCAGCCTTGCCAGCCGCGTATCAGCTACAGAGAAGCAGAGACGGTCTTTTTGGTACTCGTGGTCTCTACGCTCTGCTGAACACTCGCTCTCCGACCTACTAATTTAGCGGATTAATTAGCCGAGACACTAAGACTTGCCGGAAAGGCGGAAATCCAGACGTCCCAACGGAAAATTTCTGTCGTATTACCGAATCTCTAGGTTTTCTTCGCGGCGATCCTACGCGAGTTTGAGTAAACTTTGGTAATCGGATTAAAACGTTAATCGGACTGCCAGCGACCGGAATTACTTCGGAACGAGATCTCGCTTATACGTAAAGTGGATCGTTAAATTTCGCGAGAAACTCCCGTGAAACAACGTTCCTCGTTTCTTGATACAATTTCTCTTCGATTTACCGATAATTAACATAATTTTATATGCTTCTAACGCGATTTAACACCGGATATTATGTTTACCAACAATTTCGGTACTCCATGCCCGCCGGCTAATTATATCACTGATAATCGATAATCGATGATTAACAACTTGCGCGAAAATTGAAAATCAAACATTCGTCCATTAATTTCGATATTACCTAGATTTAATTAGCTGATTCTTAGTTGGTCCTCTTAGTTTTTCGTACCACGCCTTTGTCTCCATAAATTTGTCTCCATTTCGCTTTCGATGTAGCGCGTATCTATGCTCGAACATTTTGGAATCGTTAAAAACTTTGAAACGTCCCGTGAATGCCGCAGCGTTGGTTCTACTTCTGGGACGACGCAGCGTAAATCAAAAAAACGGCAGAAACGTTGTTATCGATTAACCTCCTTTCCCGGAGAAATCCATTTGCTTCCTGAAAGCAGAAGCCTTCCCTACGATCGTTTTTTTTTTTTCTTTTTTTTTGTTTTTGATATTTTTCCTCGTTGCGGCATTCGTTGGTAACCGATTGGTTTAGAAATTACGTTAGTGTTTACGCTCGTTTCTCATTGTGCTTTCATTTTTCATTCGAAAGCGTACAATAGATTTCAGGCGTTGTTATGTTACAACGTAATCGCGTTAATGATTTGCGGGGCATCCGCGCTAATGATCGCCGACATTCTCTGGCGCGGAAGGGCGAGGATGGAAAGTGGCGAGAGGTTGCTACGGATCGAGAATGTAATTGCGTTCTACGATTAAAACTGGAAATTCGCTCGTGCGCAATCCGAAACGCACGTGATTCTACGTTTTTTGTTCCAAAGTGTAGCATTGTACAGCACATTGACGTATAACAATTCTACGAATCAAATTACATATTAGGGAAACAGTTGCCGATGAAAATCGATTTTACGTTTTACTAATCGCGACTGTTATTTTAATCAATTTTAATATTCATCTTACCGTGTTGTAATCGTTGTTATTCCGTTTCACGCACGCTAGAAATTATTTCGCAATGCAGATTTAAATTTTGCGAGTTTCCTATCTATTCATCTCAAATTCGTTCAATAGAATTCACGTTGGTAAACTGTGAATACCATCGTATAATTATTATAATTTACTATGTCATGGCAATCGTGGCAAATAGTTTGAACAAATATTTATTACATATAGATACATCGAGTCGCAAAATACAACGTTTATCGTCATGTTTCGTACGAAATCCATAATTATCTTAATACTTACGAACCCGAGCGCATATATCCTCGAGATAGTCTATTTTTCTCTTGAAATTATCGAAAGAGGGAAGATACATTAGGTTGTCCGAAAAGTTTCTTTCGTTCGATAAGGAAATAATAGACGCACAATGTTTTTCGTTTTATATCAGTTTATCGAATTATGCAGGAATAATAATAATAATAATAGAAATAGAACGAAATGGATCACGCCTAATTCAATAAAATAATATAAAACAGAAATTGTTGTTCATCTATTATCGCCTTATGGAACGAAAGAAACTTTTCGGGCAACCTAATATTTTGAACGTTGCGGTCTGCGTTTCGAAATACAAAGTATGCGATTTACACCAATTTCGAAAGACGATGAGCAATTGTTGCGTAATTATACCATTGACGTTGGCTTTCGATACAGTAGCATCACGAGCTAGAACTTTAATTAGCCCTCCATTGTATCGCTGACAGTAATAACGGAAGCGGTGAATAGAGAAGATTAGATTAGAACTAATGCAATTCGCCAAGACAGTCAATAGGTGGCTATAGGACACATGGAATAGAGAACGGTGAAACCTATGCGGATACAAACAGTCGATACTATGCCATGCGTCTTCCTCGTCTTATTCGTACAATTAACACGTAATTGTTGGCTCTGAAGTATCGAGAGGTGGTAATTAAAACGAAGAGATCTAATCTGAAATATCGGATAAAGTTGTTATATATCGTGTTGGTGCGTAGAGGCGAGGTATGTCTCGTGGTTTGATCGAAACAGCTTCTCTTAAAGCGAAAGATTTCACCGAGCCGAGTTTCAAGAAGATACCCTACTTGTAATTCCGTGATACATAAACGTTTGTAGAAGGCAAGTAATAAGATTCCTTTAGCGAAGTTGGTGAAAAGTAAACGTTTACAAAGAAAAGACCTGGTCGATATAGTAAACAGTAATATATAGCGTATTGCTGGTTTTCGGTAACACGGCAGAAATTACAATAACAAAAATGTATTCGCGGAAATCGATGCTTCGCTTTTACGCTAGTTTCGTCGTTGATTATTTTTCAATTTTCCTCCTCCGTTTCAACGGATTATACGAATAAAGATTTGAGATGCTCCGTGGAAGACCGTCGAACTCTAGGACGTCTCGCCTATCGAACTTTAGGACGACTCGCCTATCGATTTCTTGTTCAGAAAATCGCCTTGCAAGCCGCTGTTTACTTAACTATGCAGAGACAAAAGCCACGGCGCAAAAGCCCGGTAAAAGGGCGAAACGTTGAAGGAGAAGCAGAAGGAAAAGGAAAGATAAGGAATACGACTGACGCAGAAGAGTGTGTAGTGCCGTACACCGAAGAAGCGGTAGACCGGATTAGCATAGATATTGAGCACTCGACGGTCCAGCAGGGGAAAAACATTTTGGACTTCGTTACTGTGTTAGCTTACCCATCACTTCCATCCGCCATCTCTCTTTCCCTCCCTCAAAGTATCTGCGAATAGATCTCCATTCTCTTTTCCTCGCGTCCTCGATAAATCGTTCCGTCTCGCTTGATAGATAGGCAGACCTTGCAACTGCACTACCAAATTCACACACAATTGATAGATTACGATACTCTTACTTACTCCAAGTAAAATTCGAAAGCTTTTATAGCGCTCTATCTAGACCGGAAAAATTCCATTGCCTTGATACGTTTGTTGAAAACGTGACTCGGGGAAGCCGAAGTCGGTAAAAAGCCTTTAACGATAGGCCCGTGATTAAAGTTCAGGGTTACATTGCGCACTCGCGATAATGAGAAACTCAGGCAGAAGTCCGAGTTTGCTCGTGCAGGTAATCACGGAGGTATAACCGCAGAGTATAACGAGTTACAGCAGTTGGATCAAGCCGCCATCTGTTCGGTATCCGTTTCAAGCCTCGTCGACCATTTTCAAAGCTTCCTGTTATTCTAGGTTTAGGGTATGATGTGCTACGTAAATGCGGAATTATAAATTGAGCACGAAATTCGAGTATCGCTGGTCGTATCTGAAAAATTCAAATTCACCTCTCTCTAATGTTACGCTATAACCGACATTTTCAACATTTATGCGGAAGGTTCGCGATTGCTGAAAGACGATTAACGTTGTATTCATCTCGAATGAAATTTTCATCTTGAAATAAATTTTCTGCAAACTACCGTTTAGTTGACCACCGCTGGCCTCGAATTAGCACAGGCTCCATTATTTAAATTCAACGGATATAAAAGAAGGATCAACGTTAAGTCGCACTCGGAGATATTGGCTGCCGAAGCCTGTCTGCGCCGAAGATTCTGCAGTCTCGTCTGAAAGGAAAAGGAACGAAGGGAATCTGGAAAAATCGGTCTAATAAAATTCTGTCAGTGCGATAGTGTCGCAAAAAGCGATAAGACGAGCGCTTTAAGTTTTTATATTCCAGAACTGTTACGTAGGTATAAGCAAAGAGTTTCCTTATGTACCGGAATATTATGTTACTTTATCTTCGCGTATGATATTTGACGATAACGAGATTAAAAGAGCCCTCGTCTTATCAATCGAGAGAGAGAGAGAGAGAGAGTGAGATAGCTATCTACGAAGGAAATTGTAATTTGACGTAGCTGACGCAATTCGGACGAATTGAATTGTCGCGAAAGCAGAAGGAAAATCTTAAATCGATATATCTGGTTCCGATGGTTGAGAAAAATAAGCGGTACTGTCTCGTTTCTCGAGGTTGTGGCTGGACTAGCGCCAGGAAATCGCGAAATTGATAAAATTTGCCAAGTAGAGCCAGCATTCCTTTTCCTAGCTTGTTCCGGTAAGATGGTAGTTTTACTGGGTCAACAAACCTACTCGGAAAAATTGGCAAATTGTCACGACTATCGTAACATATATCTCGCATTCGTTATTATTTCGCGGCGAGTTTCCTCCGCCCCTTATGCATTAGATCGTGCTCCCCGTTCCTGTTACCTTGACGACCATCAACGCATGTTCCTTCCATTTCCTTTCTTCGTTCGGTCGAGAAAAACCTAGCGAAAGAAGACGCTAATACATTTGCAATTCACGGCCACGAGCTCGATAAAGTTCGTCCAGATGCGAAGAGTGAAAAACTACGCGAAGAAGAACTCCGCTGTCATTGCTTATCCGTTGTTTTGTTATAGAACGTTGCAGGTATTTCGTTCGTGCTGCTGTAAAACAAACATACGCATCATAACGCGTACTTTGTCTCCTGTACACACCTTTGCGTTCAGTTTTTTTTCTCATACTACTTCGCCACGGCACTCTTCGTCCGTTTTGTTTTAGTGCAAACTACAGCCTTGAAAAAAAGAAGATCGAAATTGCCGGAACGGTGGGATGGGAAGGACAGCGTGGCTGTAACAAGCCGACCCGAAGAAATTATATTTTATGATTGCCGCAGCGTTTAAGCCGCCTACAGCGCAATGCACGCGCGCAATTATTCCATGCATTCTAAGCTGCGATTATGACTGTTGGCCTGCTCTCCACTGCCGGCCTCTTCTTCCACTCTACACCCTTTTCTCGCATTTCATTATCCATAAATTTGAACTATATAAAGTAGCACTTTTTACAATGCTGTTTCTCCGCGTTCGCTTTATCCCTTATTTACATGATTTGAAGATTTACGCTTTTTTCCTCTCGCATCGGCTTCGCTTTCTACACGACTTTGACGAATTTGTATCATTTTTCATCGTAATACTCTTTCCTCTTTTAATAAAAACCAACGACAGTACGCAACATGCATTAAAAAACGGTACATAACGTGTACATTTATTAAATTTACTATTCCCATACAACGATTCGAAGCTCTGGATATCATAGGGTTAATATAAAAAGCAATTGGATTCTACGTTTATTGCTTGTTAAAATGTCTACCTGTTAAAACGCGTAACAAGATTTTCATCACCATGAATGTTATTTTAATATACGATAGTAATCTCGATATATGCTGCTTTTGGTTTGACATGAAATTGCACTGGATATAAAATTTGATTCTCTTTCATTTAAACGCGACAGAGGTGTAGGTATCGGGAAATCACGATCATAGTGACGAGGAATTTTTTGTCACTGTTTTCTACGAGAAAGTTTCGTGTTTTTGCTTCCTCTTTCGTTGAAACCTTTCTCTCTGCAATCTCCGATCTCGCGCATGAGGGAGATTCGATCCTTTGTTGCCGATGAACCGGACGGCAAAGTTCTCGTCAACGCGAAGCAGCTTTCAAGATTGCCTACGATGTCACGTCACTGTACAAAATCGGGATCCTCGAAGACGATATTGCCAACTTCCTTTCCTTGGTTTTCCGCATTTTCCTTCTTTCCTTTCTTTCGTGATCTAAGCGTCATCATTGGACCGTCTTTAGGCAAACTTGCATAAAATCCTACCCTTTCTCTTCTTCTTCTCCGGTTTCCTATTCTTTGCATTTTACGGATTAATTATGCAAGAATGTTGGATCGTAGAAAAGTTTCTACTCACGGAACAATTCGAGGTTCTTTTCTTCTAAAATTTTCTACGCGATTCTACGCACGCCGATCCTCGCGTGCATTTTACGTATCGTTCCTCACCCGTTATCGATATCTTGACGTAAACCCTCGTTCGGTTTTCTATTTTAAATCGATATACGAATTTGCAAATAATTATGAAAAATTGTTCCATTTTGTCGATAACAACATTCGCCACTTTCCTGTTGAAACTTTTGATTCGATTGGACAAACGTTATCACCTATTCGGCTGCTTATTAGAGAGGCTAAACGCGCGAGCTTAACCGAGCTTACGCTTGTAAAAGCTGGAAACGCGTGATCGAAGAATGGCTTGGAAAATTGCGCTTCGAAATACCGAATTAACGTCCAGCGATGCGTGAATTGACATTGCAAACGATTTAGATGTTTCGCGAACAAGGGAGGACAGTCAACTACAAAGTCTTTGTTGTAATTTCGCTACAATCGATCCAAGCAATAGAATTCGTTTAAATTTGTACATTTGTTGCTATTATACTATCCTCATCAGGTAGGAAACTGGTGTATCTAAATATGAGCGTCGATAACATACAATATTTTTGTACTTGGACCAATGATAAATCTTCGATTCGTCTTTGATTTTAAAATGTTCATTTAATATTCTAATTTGTACGAATAAACAAAAATTCAATTGTCTTTATCGAATTTGGTCTAGCTTTGAGTTATTCGAGAAGACTCGATAATTAATTTATCGTTCGGGCAGTGTCGGGTTTCTGAAATTAATTGTAATTCTTGTTATTAAATATCAAGCCTTCGATCGCGGTTGTTCTAAACTGCGTTTGCAGTTTGTAGAGCTCTTCGATTCATCGGAACAGTTTGACACTCCCAATCATACTTAGTTTGACCTGATTCGATGATATTCCGTGAAATGTTTCCGGATTACATACCACGTAATATGATAAAGGCATTGACAAAACCGTATTGAATACACGATCCGCCATTAATATACGATGGACAGTTCGTCAGAGCGTCGATTGTTCTGAAATTACTTTCAATCGGATTCATTTTTCACAAAAGAATTGAAATAAGCGAGAAGCGAGGATGAGAACGGCCGTTTGATAATGTTTAAAGCTTTGCAAGTAAGATGGAATGTTAAACCGACCTATTTAAACGAGCGTATGTGGGTCAGGATATCCGAGTCCCTGCTTCACGATGTCTAAAAAGAATGGCGTAGAGTGGGAAGCGAGTAGCCTACAGCGACGAGAGAATAAAAGAAGAAGCCATTCGTACAATTATTGTAAGAGCGCCTATAGTAGGACGACAAATCTCTTGACGACGTTACCTCAACGTTTCTGACAGTCTCGCGTAAGCCGATTACTGTTCCGCAAGATAAATTAAAACTTAACTTTTTCAAAGAGAACTACACATGTATGTACGCGTATAGTTGTGTCATTTGTCACAGTTTTTGCATATCAATGTTATTCTCTTGGACGATTCATCACCAGCACGGAAAGTAATGAAAGATATGGAGTATAATTTGGAATAAGCTAGGATTTATGGATAGTCGTAAATTCATTCGCGCTACATTTTCGGCAATATGAATTTTTTGTTCGAACGCCAAATAGGTTTCTATATCTCGTGCCGTATGATAAATTGTAATTTTCGCTCTCACAAATATATTATTTATCGCGAGATAATTACACTGCGTATAATATCATTTTCCTTTTCTGGTCGTCGTTCTATTGTTGGTACTCGAATTAAATCAGCCTGCGTCAGAAAGAGTTTGCTATTTCTAAATGTTACATCGCAGCCAGGCAACGCAGCTTATTTGTATGTCCGCATAAATTCTCTGACGCGGAAACCTCCTAATGTTAATTCGAAACAAAAGCACGACCGTCGCGAGGGTCCAACGAAGTCTAGCCGAGAGTGAACGTACAGAAGCGTCGTGGTAGAGGTAGAGGTTCCGGAAACGCGACGGGGATGCAGGGAATTGTGGGGTCTTGCAATGGGGTAGCGCATTCGGTACGGTACTACAACGGAACTGGGGTTTTGTTCGAGGGATGCGAGAGGAGGTTGCCGGAATATCCACCGCAACAAGGTGCAGTTGGAAAAAGGGAATGACAAAATGAAGAAAAAAAAAATAGAAGCCACAGAATCGGCGCATAAAAGCGAGTACGAACAGCCTGGAAGGATAAATAGTAAAAAATGTAGCTCGACCGCGAATTAGAAATTTTCAGTTTTTCTCCTTGCTAACAATTCTACGGCCGCATTACTTAAACTTGAGGCTTTCGATCGTAATGTTCTTTCGCACGTTGCTACAACTTTTCCTTCGAATTAAATATCATCGAACCGGATAAAAATTGCCGCTTTAAATTTACTACGAATATAGCACGGAACTATGGAATTTTTTAAACGAGGATACACAGTCGAATATCGTATCAGTGCGACGTTGTAGTTATAGATTCCGAAATAGAAATCGCGCTTTTGTGCATTATCCGTGTAAAATTAACCTTCGAATTTTTCAGTTAAAGGGATTATTTGCGGAAACGAGGGAGAAGAACGGGTCTACCGCCGGAAGAAATTTGGATAGCAAAGGAGGATCTGTCGTTTAATACGTGCTCGCCTCTTTT
This sequence comes from Bombus terrestris, assembly GCF_910591885.1. Lineage (NCBI taxonomy): Eukaryota > Metazoa > Arthropoda > Insecta > Hymenoptera > Apidae > Bombus > Bombus terrestris. The sequence continues at coordinate 1,402,497 of NC_063282.1, read as the reverse complement.
CCTCCTTTCTTTCAAAGTAGCTGAGTAGTTGTTTAATTCTTAACGAGATGGCTGCTGAAGGAACTTAATTGTAAGAAGCTTTTGTCATTATATCGGATATCTTTCTTTGTTTTCTTCCTGTTCGCGGAACAGGTAAAGTTTCGATCCTTTGACAGATCTAAGTTAATGCATTTAATAACGTTCTGGAGACGTGCTACGATACTTACTTAAATATTTTTTTTCTATTTCCAGTGAGCTGCTTTCCACATCTACTTTATTTCGTTCAGTAACGATGGCATGAGAATTCGTGTGTAAATCCAGTATTGACGCGTCGCCGATATTTGCCAGTATATCATAGAAATCCGCATCGATCATAGAAATTCAGCGATATAGGTATCAAAGGATATAGGTAAGTGTATGTACATATGAATATATATATATACATACACACACATACATATATATAATATACATATATATGTCGTAGGCCGATAACTCATTTTCCATTGGAGAATCGATTTGAGGAGAGTCGCGTAGATCGATTCGATGTTCACTGGGTGGAGTGCGCTGCTCATACTCGCACGTTTAACGCGAGTGCCCGTCGTCACGTGTCCCGTCGAAAATAAGTATCGTCTACTGATAAATGTGCCTGAAGCATTGGCGGTGAAACATGGTTAGCTACGTACAGGGGAAATTCCATTGGTCTCGCGTAGATATTTTCCTCGATTCCCGTGAAACACGCGACCGACCGCGTTACAGTGCGAGTACCCTACACATCACGCTTGTACGCCTATACGCGCATGGAACGAAGAGATCGCTTTATACTGCTTCGTTCTACGTGCACCGTAAAAATGCAAAGCAGGCTTGCACGTCAGCGCATACATCAGCATACACGTGCACACGAGACAGCCGTGCCGTCGCTGCCATGGGACCTGGACGTAGAAGCGGAGGGGGTCGTTTACCCCGCACTGCCACTCCACTATCAACTTGCTCCGATATTATCGACAAAAGGTAATTTTCTAGGGTACGGCGCAATTTGACGTACCGATTTTCCTATTCATTTGTCATACATCTTTGTCTTTGATTTATTTCTTCCTCTTCTTTCCTTCTCTCACTTTCGTTTTCTTCTTTCGTTTCGCTAATTTGCTTCTTCTTGACCTAATTTGAGATTATGTTTTGCAAACCACAGTGGATTTTCACTACAAATTGTGCTGTATTCCTTGTACTTTCGCACGATATGTTTAGTAACCCGATGTACTTTTACTACGTGCTTATTTGTTTAAAGTAGTCACTTCCATACTACGTCCATTTTTCATCGAGAAACACAGCTATCTGCATTTCATAAATTCAACATCGATCCCTTGAATCCGCAAGTGTGGCCAATGATTCTCGATATACGTAGGTAGGGGACGGTTCTCAAACAGCCAGAAAACCTTCAAAGTGCCTCTTTCGATTCTCGTTCTCTTCTGTCTTCGATCAGTTGCTCAAACGAGCGGTCAAGCCACGTTTCGTCGAGTTACGATCCCTTTGTTAGGTCCCTGACTAAGGGTAAAAGAATTTGATTGCTCACTGCGGTTAGGTTTTATATTACGCGATAAATCGAAAGGGTACGTGCGACTTTCGGACTTTTTACACATACCCTTCGCGAATGACACAGACACGAAACGAGTTACTTGAACAAGATGATCTTCAAGACCATTATGTAGTAAAATTAATTTGCTTAAGAGTTTCTGTGTTGCTTGAAAATGGCGAATATGTACCGTTTGGAGCCAGCAGAGTCACGCAACCGTCCATGTAAAGAAAAAGTGGAGAGTGGTAACTACCTATCTAGGCAAAGATGGAACAACGAGAGTTCGTGAGGGAGCCAAGTATGGAAGAGGCAAACGTAGAAAACGAAGGGGTATCGAGGATCCCATAGGAAATCGCCGGGAATACAAGCCTCTGTTCGAGTCTGACGGAACAAAGCCGGTATAATGGGCCAGCTGGTGCACACGCAGCAACCGTCCTGGAATTTCGCTCGCTCGGTTATTCTTGCTACAGCGTATTGGTTATATGCCGTATCTCTTCCATGCAACACACGATATTCGACGCAGTGAGAACAGGACTGTTGCTTGCGGTAGACTCGCAACGTCGTATCGGCAATGCGACCCAACGCGTATCCGTTTTCGCGAGAGATTAGTCTTTGAACGAACACGATGCATCCCAGAACGATCGCTAATCTCATTCCATTTACGTTTCTATCCGCTGCACGAACGTCTTGTAAAACTCTTGCCGCTTGATGACATTCGTGACATACGGAACGTTCCTACGACTACTGTCGCTTTGTGCGAAACTGCTCCGAGACCATAGATATTTTCGAGACTGTTGTTCTGATCGATTCAGAAGGCGCTATATCTTGCAGCAAAGAAGAACGGCAAAGTGTTGGACCGAATCGTTGTAGCATGTATTACGAGGAGTACATTGGAGTTGAGTTCGCCCGAGAAAATAGCCAGTAGATACATTTTCGCTTTCTAATAACGCTACATGTCTAAACAGTGCACGGTGCACTCCATCCGCGATCAAGCGAGCACAGAGGAGAATTACGAAAAGAAATATAGTAAAGAGAGAAAGAATAATGCTTGGTGGTTTCACACTGAGAATCGTCGGTAAAAGAAAATCGATAATATATACGTACATTGGTGTAGAAGTAGAAGGATATGTACATGGAATGGACGTACCAGCTACGGAAGCTTGGAATACCATATGGTTCGAGTCTCAGCAAGATTTTATACCGCTATTATTTCTACGTTCTCTCGATCACCTTTATCTAGAGCAATTCGTAGCCATACTACTTTTCAAATTCTCATTGATCGCTCGGCTCTCGTTTTTCATCCCTTTTTCCGTTTTTCTGTTTTATTTTCTTATTCGGATATTTCTTCCGGTTTATCCGATATATATATATCGATACGTTTGAACTAAAACTATTCATCGAGCAACAAAGATCCGTGTCCTTCCGATTTTGCACTGTTTTATCATTAGCGTGCTGCATCGTCGTTTGTCGAATGTCCAAATGTCGTTTAGATTCCATCGCAGCGTTTCATTTCGAAGTGATGTAAACCGAGTAGCAAACGAGTATTTGCTCGTTCATCGATTTATACGGCAAGAAGAAGAGGGTCAGGAACTCTTTCAAACACTGCTCTTCCAATGTACATCGACCAACTGTCCTCTCTTTCTATCTTCTTTCATTGAAGTTTTATCGAAACTTGGATCAATATACTTATGCTTCTCTATTGCTATTGCTTTAGAAATCTTTCAAACATTTTTATTTTGCAATTTTTTTCTTACTTTTCCAGAGAAAGCGTACGTCTCGTGATATCCACTCTTGTTTGACCAAATGTCTTTCATTCTCGTTAGATGAAACGTTGAACGTGGTAAATCACGTTTATCACGATCGAACCGAACTTTCGTTTGCCAGTAATAATGACCTGGTTGCTATATACTTTGAAATTCGAGCAACGGCGTATGAAATATATCCGACGAAAGTTTTGGTCGAATTCGATACAACTTTCTAGAGCTCTGTTGCACGTTGTGAAACAGCGTATGCAATTCGTAATCGCTAGAAGGTGTAATCCAAATTACATATTTTCGTTACTAGGCAATTTTCATTCGAGAATGTTCGTTCGAAGGTTTCAGATTTTTACCTGTCTACTACTTTCCTGTCATGAATTTGTTCGTGTTAATCGATGACGCGAAAGGTAGAAACGGACGCTTCTCTCGGCAGTGTTACCAACGATGAAGAGGAAGCAGATTTCAAGGGTGTTTTCCCTTTAATAATTTCTAGAAGGGTGGTAATGAGAAAACGAGTAGTACGAAGAGTAAGTAGGCTGGAAAGAGGTAAGGTGAAACCAGGTAGAATGGGATGCTAGATGGGAGTAGAAAAAAGGAAGGCTGACCTGGCCCGAGGAGCTGGCTTTTATTTTCCTTCCAGTGTCATCTCTTCTTCGAGTGCTAGCTATGCGCCGAAATAAGACGAAAACCCTCTGTGTTCCTAGCACGATTTCTTCAAGTATCTCACCTCTTTACTCGCCCTTTCTCCATCGCGGCTCTCTATCTTTTTTGCTCCGGTGCTCGATGATGAATCACTCGCTGTATTTCTCTCGTTTCCCCGATCGTTCTATCTTTCACACTTTTCTGCATGAATGTAATCGATCGACGATGCTTTAGTTATTATCTCTTTTATTATTTTTTATTTATTTTTTTATTGTTTTCATCGATGGAATTAGATAGTTTAAATCATCGATGAAATTCAATTCCGTTTCTGGCAAAATTGTTTGTTATAGGATTTCGGTAGCGTAGGATTTGAAATATTAAGAATACCTTTTAGGGAATAAGATATGAGCGATGTTGCCTCAGAAGCGTTATATAGTTGCGCCCCTACTGTAAGTCGAAAGCAGTTATGACTCTATCGAGCCTGGTCCTATTATTTTTCACCCTTGGTTCGGTCTTTACGAGGAAAACGGTTCGAAGGGTTCTCTTTACGAGAAGATTGGTTACGGAGAGCGTTCCGGCGGATCGAGCAGTAGCGAAGATATGAAATCCGAACCAATTCCCGTGAGATTTTCGATTCCTGGCCTCAATAAATGCATTTTGTCTTCGCGCTTGAGCAGAGTTTGCCAGTAGGTCGTAAGGTAGTCGATTTCCAAGCGCGAAAAGTGGGTTAATGTCCTCGACGTTTCTAGAAAGGGAATTGTTCGAACGAATCGGATACTCGACTGTTTCAGACTCGACGTTTCTAATTGACAAAAGACGGAAGGGATATATTAACGCGACGCATCTGCCGAAACGACATAGAGGCGAAGAAGAATGCAACGAGCATGGGTGTAAAAATAAAGAGGGTGAAACGGAAGCAGGAAGAGGCGGGCAAAGGTAAGATGGTGGATTTTATCTTTTCTGCAGCCTTTGCACGAACAACCCTGTGGTATGTCCGGAGGCGTGCCATAGAGTGTTCTCCTCTCGTTGAGAATCATTGGCAAGCGAAAGAATCGAAAAAAGAGCGACGGAAGAAATGAAAAGGACCTATCACGATTTTGGACAGATGAAACGGAAAACTGAAAACGAAATACCGGTTAGGAAGTCGCGCGTTTCGAGAAATACGACCGTAATTGCTTCCAAAACCGAATTAACACCATGAGCTGTGGATTTTTATCTGAAACATCTTAACCTGGTAAATATCGAACATTCGCAGCACTGGCCTCACTTTCGAGTCTCCTCCTCGAGGGACTCGCCGAAACTTTTGGTATATTCGACAAATTAGTTTCTCGGCGTAATTTGCTCGATCAAACTTTTCTATTCGAAGTTTCTCCATGTCGAGGTGATCGATTTTTCTTTGCTTCATTCCATCTGGAAGAGCAAAGTTTAATCGTAGTTTAGACTATCGGCGGAAATGAAGTCTGTTACGCATAGAAATTATAAAACGATGCTTTAGGCATGTTTCAACGCTATTTAAATATGTTTCATTCATATTTAAGAAAAAACTGTTCATTTACATAGAAATTGATTGTCAACTAACGCGAATACGTTTCGCCTGTATAATTCGTGCACAAAGAAAAACGGTGTAATCTTTGCGTGGGAAGAGTTGCGATAAATCAAGTTTTTCGTTTTTATTTCGGTTTCGAATCTTTCCGTATGCAGCCGAAACGTGTTGGATTTTTACGGGTCAGTAGCTTTTAACTCCGTTCCGCTCGTAAAATGCGCGTGACTCCTAAATTGTTCACGTTTTGAACGATGTTTTATATTCAAAAGCGATGTTTTGCGTCTGCCCGTTTCTATCTTGAACAAGATAATTCGGAGACTAAATCATTCATAGGAAAATACGATGCTCTTCAATTCTTTGTGGTCGAAACAAGATTTAACATTTAACGTCGTTTAATTCACAATTCTCATTCGATATTCATTCAATATTCCAATTCAAAATTCATTTCTAATTCAATGAGCTATTTTCAGAAGCTGTTTGTCATCAGCCGTTTATTATAGTTGTAGTTGCGAATGTATATGCGAGACTTAAATAAAATAGAAACTCTTATCAACCTTTGTGGTAGATTGGATTGAACGCCGCAGCGAACCAAGTACATCCAGTAGGACTATTCGCTTAGTCTTTTCGGAAAAACGTAATCCTCCTCCATTGCTTTCAAGTCGGTACGTCTCGAAGCGCCCAGCAGATACTGTCTCCGATGCCTGTGGCGTTTCCGCCGCAACCTTCCACATCCACCTGTCTCTCGTTTCTCTGCATCCACCGCCTCGTCGTGCCAGCTTTGTTGCGTGAATTCTCACCGGCATTGCTTCACGAATTTGCCATATAGAGAAAGAGATGGGCGTCTCCGTCTCGCTTTGCTTGTTTCGTTCCTTCGGGAAAGGAACAACCTCTGTTCGACGTCTTTTAGCCTTAGCTGTTCATCCCGAAACGGAACTGTATTATACCGACTTTGGACCAGAGATCACCATCGCGTCCCATTGTCGTTCATGTCAATCACGCAGAAACTTATTTTTCCCCTCTATCGAATATTTATCACACACATTCACACGGCTTTTCGTTACTTAAAATGGAACGCTCGATATATCTTTCTTTCGTATTTTTCTTTTCATATTTCTTTCGCGAGCCCGCAGAGAGCATCGGATTCAAGAGCTCTGCCTTTGAACGGGCCTGGCTTTAAAACCGATCTTTTCGCAAAAATCCGTTTGAACTCATCACGAAGCAGTCGCAATGGGCAATTGCGATTATCGCGATTTTAAATACGTCCCTGTCTGTGTAGGCGTAGGGCACAGGTGCCGGGGAAAGTACTCTTCGATTCGTACTCGAGCCCTCGGTTTGAGCACCATGCACAAAAGAGCAGAGTTTTATTCAAAGCAACGGTTCCGCGGGTGGCAACTTTATCCGGCGTGTCTTTAGCCTCGATGTAAAATGCGTCTCGAGAGTTTTCAAGTATTCTTAAAATTTCGACTCTTGGGATCGGGAATCTACTTCCGCGCGATATAAGGAAACAACGACGGATCGAAAGATCCGATAGTACGCGAGCGGGACACGTGAAGGGGGAAAGAAGGCAAGGAAAGAAGGTGGAAACATTATCGCTTAAAAGTTTCAACGAAAAAGTTACTTCGAAACAAATATAATGGAAATTACGAACAGCGCGTCGAACTTTACGCAACTCGAAAGAATGAAATGGAATTTACGACAAACATCTGAAAGTCGGAATGCCGAGAAGAATTAGAAATGCATATTTCAAACGTGAGTAAACGTAATTTAATCAACGAAGAGGATGTTTGGTTTTAGTCTGCTGTGATGCTCGAATTTTTATAATTCACTCGTGCTCTCATTTTAGCAAACGAAAAAGCCTTTTAATATCGCAAGAAAATCTTTCGCGTGAAATTTAAACGAAAATAATTGTTTGCGGATGTCCTTACGCGTTAAAAAAGTTAAAATAAATACGATCGAGGTTGAAAATGACTGGAAGAATACAGCAGGATTAAGAAATTAAAATGTATGAGTTATACACACACATCTATCTTTAAACAGCGAACGGCTCAGATAGCGAAACGGGAATAAAGAAGAGGAAGAGAGTGGAAATAAACGAGGAGATTTTAATCTGACCGCATTTTAATTTCCTAATATATAACTTGAGCTGACGGTGCAACGATTTCAGTTTCAGCTAATGATCGGCACGAGCCAAGAAAATTTATCGTTCGTACTGTATTTCTCGCGCTTGCCGTGTTTAGCGTTCTCAACCACTTGTTTTGGAAAAGTTCCAGACAGAACGATCGCGATCCTCGACGAACAGCATTTCTATAGGATATCTCTGCTGCATGATAATTCACCAAACGACGATATCGACGTTCGAATCGTTTTGAAAAATATGATTTTTACAAGTTCGTAAAATCGTCCTAATTCATCCATTATCTGTTCAAGTTGCTTGTACGTCATCGTAAGTTCAGAACAAGGAGAAGAACAAGTAGAAAGACTAGTCGAACGTGGTATAATTAATGACAAGAAGAGCTAACACACGACGTCGACCGATATTAATAGCTTCGAGCAATAAGGGTATAAGTTCGTTAGTCGTGCGGCGACTTTGAAGACTAATGACGAAACTTTTGTCTCGATCTCGCCGATGTACAAAGTCTAGTGTTTTGGCAAATAACGCTCGATTAACCGCGAGACATTTGAACTTAAGCGTATGGTTTGCGTGTTCGTGGAACGGCAGAAATCGACTGTTTGTGAAAATATGGTGAAACGGTGTTTTCATTAATATCGTTAAAGGAAGAACGCGCTATATCGGATCGTATCCAATTTATCCGATAGAGAAATTATTACGGTTTAGTATAAAGAAAAAAGCAAAAGGTGGAGCAAAATGGTCGAGTACTTGGTCGTAATACTCGCAGGCCCTCGCGATAATTATTGGGGTAAAGTCGTCAAATAGCTTTCCTTCGCTCGACCGGTCTCGCCGTTCCGACTCCTGGGAGGAGAAAAATCATTTAGCCTGTTTCCTGAACACGACGGAGAGAGATAGGAAAGGATGGCGGTCCATTGGCAGAACGTAATTGGTGGCATCTGTGACCTACTGTTCCGCGAAATTGATTCAAGTCTCGAGCCGGAGAATCGGGGCTAATTGGAACGAGTAACGAATCTCCCGGAGGAAAATCGCTATGATTTTTCTCTTGCGCTACTTGAACGACAAAGGTGACGTTCGCATACTCTTTACTCCTGATTGCCAGGTTTTAGATTACATCGAATCCGTTTCCGTTCTATATCGATGAAAACGATTTGTCTTTACTTTCTTTTACTTGTTTCAATAACTCTATGGATTCGTAAAAACGGAAGAATCCGATTTCGTTGGAGAAACTTGGTCGCAGACAATAGTAACGCGAACAAATGTACGTAGCCTTCGGTGTTACAGTAGGAAAGATGCTCGATGTTAGAATATATAACGCGAAATGCATTTTAATTGGACTATTAGCGAAAAACGAACGTTGGTGTTTCCACTTTTGGCGAGAAACTAACTGACGCGGCGACTGTACAAGATCAGAAAATTGAGCGATATTTTTCCAGAACCTTCCTCTCTACGACTCGTGTCGTTGTCGCTGTATATAATCCAATGGTTCTCTCCCTGATACTTTCAATTAAAAGCTTTCTTTGCTTCTTATTTTTAGATCTTAGTTTCAAGCTATAATAAAAATTTATCGGCACGGTAACGTTTCAATCTTCGACTTAATTTGAACGTATTTTTCGATTATTCATCTTCCCAGGAGCGAAGAAAATCGATGATATAATAGAGGAACGACTGGCGGTCGCGGAGGAAGCAATCGCGTTGGTGATGATGGCAAAGAAGATGGAGGTACGCCCGGTACATTATTAAATATGCCTGGGAAAATTAGATTCGAAATTCTTATTTTTCCTTGTGGCGTTTCTGCCAACCCTTCTGCTCCACCATCCACGAGCGTTCACGATTGCCCGGCTTCTCCGTTCCGTGCTTTCCCTTTCTTTCTCTCGACCAGTTCCACGTATTGGAGAAAAGATACGTTCTAGCTTGAGGCTAAATGCCTGTGTCAGCATTGTTAAGCTAGCAGATATGGCTGACCCAATAGTCTTAAATTTTTACGTTATGTACCTACCCTTCGCGTAACTTTCGTTCTTTTTCACCCATTTTCTCTTAGGCTCTTCTCCGTTTCACCTTCTGCAACCTGCTCGCTCCGAGGTTCTGCCGTTTAGTGTTTAGAGATGAAACGTTTGATGAAATTGCCGGCGGCTACGCGCTAACGTTCTAACGCGCCGAGATATCATCGCTACGTACAGTTACGAGCGTCGCGTTTTTCCTCCGCAGATCGAAAATCAACTAAATCGAAGTGCATGTAGATCCTTTAGACCGTGTCGAGAATCGCGAGTTTCCGGAAGCGAAACTTCAAATTAAAAAGTTATCTCGTTACCGTGCCGTAGGTAATTAACGAGCGCTAGTAGCTATGCTCATATTTGGTTTAACGACTCAAAGGGCTCGTTAACGAGCATCGCTTTATTTTGCGGCGGAGCATTTCACTTCCACGCTGATCTTTGCTATTTCAGTCGACAGTTTTTCCACGAGACGACAAATTTCGCCTGCAATCTTTTTCTAATCACCAGTCACGAATATGCTTATCGATGACAACGACGGCGCGCTGTTCGCTAGATGGTACAAACGCTCGACAACCAGGATCTTGTCTTCGTAATTAACGGGAGCCATGCAGGCGCTGTATCGCAAATCAAACTTACTCGCGGTGTAGTTAAATTTGAAAGCACCAAACGCTTCGAAATTTCCTCGTGATTGATTGATCTAAAGTCGTTAAATGGGACGCGCGAGAACCTTCTCGCCGTGTTTTCCTCGGAGCCGCGAACACGAGTATGGAATAAGAAGACACAGCGAGGACAGTTATCGAAGTAATTCGATGAAATTATCTTGATAACTATCGCGTAGCCATTTCAGCGCGATTAAACTTTAGGCAGGCCGAAGTTTCCGTTAACCTGCAGCCGTGGAAAGTCCGCGCTGTCGATAATTGCAAGATCCTTCCTTCGTTCTTTCCTTTCTTTTTCTCTCCGTCCTTGTTTTCATCGTTGAACCAAGGGAAAGAAGATCGAAGGACAAAGAATAAAACTAGCTTCGAAGCGTTCGTAAGGAAGGACAAGCTGCGAGAAGAGAGGGAAGAGAGTCGGTTCGGCGAGACACCCTTAACGCGGAATGTCGCCTGAATTACGACCCTCCTTATGGCTAGTCCGAGCGCACCGTTTCGAGACAAACGGGCAAGCAGAGGCCGCGAGCGCGAATTTCTTTGCGAATTCCACCGGAATTCCGGTGCCAAGCGGCACCGTTCGCCTCTTTCCTTTCTCCGCCACCACCCACCCCTCGAGTTAGGTGAAAAGTAGCTGCGAGAGGTATCTCCGTGCTTTTTTAAAATTTCGGTACGTTAGAAGATTGGATACAGACTTCCTTCCGCCTCGTTAATACCGTTTATCCTCCATCAGACCTTTTTCGTCGATTCCGCTTAATTTACTTATTTATTTGTCGGTTAAACCTTTTGGTACGCTTAACATCGAAGATATCATACTTTTGATACTAAAATCAATATTTTTCATGTAAATATCGTCGAAAGAGAACTCCATAACTAAAATTAATAAAAAAAGGCGGCTTCAACAATGTGCGATTGATAACGTACGATTGGAATTTTCAGTTACTTTTAGATGAAAAATAAAAAAATGTTATAAAATAGGTCAGAGCGTGATAGAGTATTTCGAGTGTCAGCGTTATGAAGGAAGAGGGATTTCGAGGGACTCGGCATACGAATTGAAATTAGAAGAAATAATATTCTTTACCTGCCTATCTTTCGATCGATCGTTAAATAACGTGGAAATGGCACGAAATTGGCAATGTCGATTCGTCGAGGACACCGTGTTCGATGCGTGTGAACACTGACCATTAAAGAACTAATTGCTGCGGTCTTTTTGTTTTAACCTCGATCCTCTTCTCCTCCTTTGGCCGTGGTTTCGTTGAAACGAAAGGAGTAGAAAAAAGATTCGCCGTGTTCGGTTGGAAAGACCGATAGCGTGGATTCGCGAGGCAGGGAAAGAGGAAAGAGTGGGAAAGAAGGAGACGAGAAATGAGGAGGTTGGGCGCGGCCGAAATCCATGGAAAAACGGGGCAACGACCAGATATCGGATTCCGAAATGAAAACGGGATGCGGATGCATCGACGAGAAAGAGGCGCGGAAAAAAAAAGAGTAGCACGAACCGCGAGCAAACGTATCGACAAAACGTAAACCTGGTACGAGAATGATTTCGTGGGCCAACGCTAAAATATCCATGTTCTGCTTGTTAAACGATTACGACAGACGTATCTTTCTACGTAGAATAGAACGGTGCAACGGTGCGAGTAACTGATACAAAACCATTGACAATTGGCTCGACGTTGCGAGGAACGTTGACGTTAACTCGTATCGAAAAACTACACGGCTAATACGACGAACTATGCGGAATCATTTTATGTTGGACTTTTTGCCACGCACGCGTTACATCGATCGAATCGTAACAACGTCCATGGACTTTTAAAAAGACGCGAACACGGTCTGAGCTTCGCGGCCGTTTACCAGAGGGACATCGTTTAAGAAGGTCTGCTAATTAAATTCTTTCGACACGCTTAGAAGCGAGTCTGCACGACGGTAACTTTCTTCTCATCCTATCTCGTCGGAAATAATATTGCTGCTGAAACGAAGTTAGAATATCCGTCGGAAGCGATACTGATATCGATCGGCTGTTATATCTTGACTAAGTGAAATTTCTTTTTTCTAGCGTAAATTATTTTCTCGCCGAACCTTACTTGGGCGAGCGCGATACACGCACGCGTTACCAGAAAATTGCATTTTGAACGGCTCGATAGATGCTTAACTTTTCTCGAATCTTTTACTTCAAAATTGATTTACTTTATCATTCAAATTTCAACGAAGAATTTATCAGACTAATGTTCTTTGTAAATTTATCCAATTATTTCGTGAAAGTTTCTCGGCTAACTTAACTTACCTCATTTGATCATTTTTAAGCGACTTTATAAAACTTTAACCGCTGTGTAATAATTATTATTAATAAGCCTTCCGAAGATTTGTTCAGCCCGCTCTAAAGTAAAGTTTTCCGTTTGGTTTTCGACGTAGCATTCGTTTTCCAGCTTGCCACTCGTTGCCTTCCTTTTGTACCTCCTCTGTCTTCTTTCACCGCAAAAGAACGACAAGAACGACGACGGCTCGTGGAAAATTGGTTTCTCGGACGCGAAAGCAAATCGAGAGAGAACGTGGAGCCGAGTAGTTTTTACCAGTGGACGAAGAAGAACTTTACCGACGCGTCTTTTCTAGGCAGACGTTCATCAGCCAGTTTTCCAGACTCGAGAAACGAGAAATGCAAGGAACACGCGACAATTTTCTGTTAGCTTTTACTTACTTTTTGCATTCCAATCCTTTTTTTTTCCAGATCTATCGAACCAAGTTCTACGCAAGGTTTTTAATTATTTCTGTGGGAAAATCGATTAAAGTTTCGTGTTTGATAAAATTTTATCCGTCAATGTTTTCGTATTCGTTCGACGAGTTTCGCGAACCTTCCAACTCTTTTCGACGACTTGAGCCCAGCTATCGCTTCGAACGTCACTCCCTCGAATCTATTTCACCGCTCTTGCCAAAAGTATCTATCGCTTAAAAGTCGAGGCCAGCGCGAAACTTGGTCAATTTTAAGCGATCTCAAGTGCCGGATACCTTTGAATTTTAATTCTCGTGCTTTTATCGGTGCTTCGTCCGCTGGAAAAATGCTTATCGCTTTATGACGAGTCCGCCGTGTCTCTCGCCGACTAGCTGCGCCAGAAATCCACCTCCTCCTGCCGTAATACCATTTTCATCATTTTACTTCACTTCTCTTTTATTCCGCAATTCTGTTTAGATTTACTCGCTGCCTTTACCCGTCCTATAATTATTAAATCAAGTTTACATTCGGAACGTTCAATATTTATTTACACGATAATAATCCATTGGGTGAAATCCATTTCCAGAAAAAGTTCGCTTACACGATTAAACACATGTTCACATTATTTAATGTAATTTCTGTTTGTTAGAATTACGAGATACGGATCGTTCAAAAATTGTCGAGAGCCAAATTTGGCTAATTACAAGGTAAATTCCTTGGTTCTATTCTACTTGGACTATTTCTACTCAACTAACCTCGCGATGTTCTAAGATTTGCAACATTATCCTCGTATCGATCGGATATTAACTTTGAACTACGAAATCCTGACTCGCGAAATAACATTTCTTCGTTGAAGGTTCAACCGATGGTTTTCTATTTGTCGATGAAAATATGGAAAAGAAAAAAAATAACACATTTTTAATGGCGAGTTTCCCTCCGTAACTACGTATCTCTTTCCAAGTTGTTGGTCTGGAAAGAGATTTTCAAGCATAGAGATTAACGAGCAGTACAAACGAAAATACGTGCGCATGTACTCGTGATACTATCTATAGACAACTAGGAACTAGACGAGTACCAACCTCGGTTATTGGTTCATTGATTTTTGCATGAGGTCGAAGCCTAGGTTCGCGAAATTGCAAATATCGATACTCGATGGCGGCCTTCCGGACAAACAAAGCCGATAATCCACCCTTGGAATTTCGATGTCTTTGTCTCTTATTCTTTCGCACTCCCATGGCTTCGTCTTTATCCGTCTACCTTAGAAAATATTACCCTATTATCTTTTTTCTTTCTCCTCAGAATTATTTATATTCACAGATTTATTTACGTATCGCCACTTTTCCCAGACGCGATTTCAGAAGGGATATTGCGTTACCCAGTATAAAATATAAAGAATATGTCATTTAAATATAAAAAGACACATTGTGTCTATTGTGCGAGTCGGATGTACTTGGTCTCGTGTATGTTTTGTATACGCGAGCCTCTAACTAGGTGAATTTCTTTATTAAAATTCAAGCGGGAAATATTATAGCGCTGTGTTTCTCTCATGGGATTACTAGCAAATACCAACGAAGGCTATACGACTATGGATTCGCTTGACTATAGAAGTGCGGATGATTCGGTCTGGCGGAGAGTACGATTGGTTTCCGGGGCTCGGCGCCTCTGCCGGAAGTCACGCTAACTGCTACCAGCACGCCACACTGGCGTAATCCTGGAATCTTGGTTTAACGAACTAAGACTCGTCTCATTTTATAGAAAACACAATCGTTCATGCAGTTTGAGCGCTGAATGTATCATTTAGGTAAATCGATTTTTACTAAATTATATTTAATACTTTAGTGGCCATTCGTTTGAAATATACGCGAAAGAATCAGAGTCGCTGGAATCGCATTTTTCTTACGACTTTGTCACCGGCTACGAATTTTCTAAGGTAAATATAATTTGCGATGGTTCCCGAGATCGTTACGAGTTTCGCGCGTCTCTTTCCCTCGGAAAACTTTGAAAGCCTTGTTAGAGAAATGAAAGATTGAATGTGTCATCGCCGAAACGAGGGTCGACTTTAGAGTTGACGGGATTTTCGGTGGCCAACCACGACAAACAGGCCCGGATCCTTCGTGACCGCTAATCCGTACTAACGTTCCGACTTTCTTAGACGCGGTCTTGTCTTCCAACATTGGCTTACTTGCTACCAACAGAGCTTCGATCCAGCCTTTTCTAGGTCACCGTTATGCCGTATAAATCAGATTTCATTGTAGACGCGATCAATTTATAAGATTCGTAGAATGTTTCCCTTTCTTAAATGAAACGTTGTCTCAGAAACGTGATTACTCGGCGCAGTATTACTCCAGTTAAATAGAACTCAAGTTCGCGAAAACTGGCGCAACTCTAAATGAAAATGGTGTGAAGGATTAATCTGAAAATGGAAAAAGTAGCCGGCGAGCTTTTTACCAATGTATACGTTTTCCAGTGCTACTATGGCTTCTATCCGTCTTGTCGTCGGGCGGGGAAAGTGGAAAGAACTTCTGTAGGTTCTGACGCCACGTCGAGGCGAAAGTATTTCTCTCTCTCTCTCTCTCTCTCTTTTTCTCTCTATCTATCTATCTATCTATCTCTGTCTCTATCTTTTTCCACCTCAGCTTCTCCTTCGGACGTTTACTTCCAGCTTAGTTAGCAAAACGCAATCTCTTTCGTTGTTCCAGTAATGAGACGAAACGATAAAGCGGCACACTCCGAAGGTTTATCGGTGCGTCAGAGGTAACCGCTTGGCATCCGTATATTTTGAACATTCGAGATGGAAGAGAGAAAGGGGTGGCTGGGTAAGTATCAGGAACGGCCATTGTAAAAATTCAGTAGGATTTCCTTTAGCGTCGCCATTTTCTCGAGAAAGTAAACAGCGCGAAATGAAGAAGATCTTTACATTTTTTTTCCAATTAATTCTTTCTTTCTTTTTTGTCCTCTTTAACTTTGCTATTCCGTTCTGAGTATTTTAACGAGAATACATAGTCCATGGATATTTAAACAATTATAGGAAATTTAGATAATCAAATATTTATATAATAGACAAAAATACATAAAATGAACACTACGTTATATTATATGATACTTGGAATATGAAATTGATCTTGATTTAGATTCTATTTCTGTGGTTCTATTAATGTAGTTCCTGTCAAGATGAATTTGGATATATCTTAGCGATTTAATAATATATTAGCTTAAAATCTGGAAATTCCACTTCGTGAACAATTTCATTAAGTCATCCAAAATTAGACAAAGCAACTGGTTCGTGGAGTTTCAATTTTGATGCGAATCGCAGTGAAAAATGGTGGATTTTTGCCCCTAGTTTCTTTCGTATCACTCGGAGCTTCCCATCCACTAGGGAATCCATTTCTAGGAAAAGCAACTCTCTGAATGTTCAAATTCCCTCTAAATGCCCACTCGTCAGTTATCCAGCATGCCAGTCTATCACCGCATTGTTTTGAAGCTCGTGAAGCATCTAGGCAAGCATTTGCAATCTGACAACGCCAGTTACCACTTCACGAGATGCTTCCATTTGTCAGCCATAATTACGAAGATACTTCGTGTTGGTTACATATTTGACAAGAAACGGTTCAACCATTTTCCTTCAACTTCATAGACTCTAGAGATACTTGGTCGTTTCTTATCAATCGAGAAAATAAAAGGAAACCCGAGAAGATAAATGTTCTTTATCTGTATAAAATGTTGTTGTTGAAACTGCAAAAAATAAACGACTATGGTCGTAGAGAATAGAAGGAGGTTGACGATAAGAAGACACTCGAGGAAAACAATGCACTATGCTCGTTTTGCTATAATACAAAAGAGAAGCACGTTGCGTCATTGACGACAGGGTTATAGCACGGTGCTAACAGCCTCTTGTTCCGCAGTTAGGATTATTGTCACAAACACGAGAAACTTTCTTCGTTCGCCAATTACAGACAATATCATTGTTTCTCTGAATCCCTTAACAGCTATCCTCTATCGCTGTATACATCGATTACATGTTACGGCTGGACTATACTTACCATTACTATTGCATAGATAATATATGGCAATGTATACAGCTTGTTTCTGTCTTCGCGTTACATATTATTTTGTACGATCACCGCGTGCAACGATAAGCCACCGTTCATTTCGACTTCTTTAGTAGAATATTTATATTTCAACAGTCTAATCGTCCAGTATTAAATCTGCCGTGTAATACCGCAACTCGTATAGTATCCGTGTAATACGTGGATATAGCAGCGGTAAAAATGGTACGAGTAGTAAGAGTAGGCGTAGTAATCTCTTCTATGATATAATCAAGTTTTACATTGAAGCATCAAATAACGATCCCGATTAACGCAACAACGTACATATGTATATGTATATGTGTATATATATATATTGTACGTATCGTCGCCTGCAGCATTCTATTTTTCTCATAGCAATTAAATCACTGCTACGCTATATTTTACGCGGCTCTGACCGAGCTTTTAGACTCTCACCGTTTCACGTACCTGTTAATTTATTTCTCGAGACGCCTTGTATTTTACCTAATTTTACGAGCTCGCAATATTGCGGAGGCTGCTACGTATAAGAATAATGACAGGAAATGTTGATTCGTGAAATTACTAAAGTCTCACTATCATAGCGGAGGAGATGGTTTCAGTAGCAAATAGAATAAGTAAACGTCGAGAAAGTGGAACGAGAAAGACGGACGATTGTACGCCGGCAAGACTATGCAATAAATAATAAAGGCAAGATCCCTCGAGTCTTGGAATCTACCTACGGCGTAGACGAACCCGGGAGTAAAGTTTCCGGGTAGTTCCGTTGCACTGCCTAGGAGACCTTACTCGAGTCGTACGTGGATATTCCGTAACACCTTTCTTTTTTCCTCTCCTTTCAAGAAAACAAAGTTCGCGAGACTTTTTAATGAAATTACTACACCGTATCCCATAAATAACCCAGCCGGTACGTTACGATTTTCAGCGTTCTTCACAACCGAGAATCGTTTCGGTTTGAACTCGTATTTAATTTTCCTCACGACCGGCTAACGACGCAGACGGCAGGATTAGGTCTAAGGAATCGAGCGATAATCCGGCCTGGACGAGCGTTCTACTTGGGACGCACGATAAAGCCGGTCCCGTCTTTAAGTGGAAACGTTCGTTCAACGTCAGACGAGGCACGTACCAGAGCACCGGTGTCAGGGCGGAGCGTAAGAGGGTGAATAATCATTTTCCGTCGTAACGAGGGAGATCTAGTAGTAACCAACCCCACTTCGCGCTTTACTCCAGCTACGTTTCTATGCCCCTAACTTTCGATCAACGCGCAGTAGAGTCGCGATTCCATTTCCGAACAAAAGAGATTTTTGATCAAACTTGGAATAAAAATCGTGTTATAAATTTTTACCACCCGTCCATTTATCTTTTTTCCCTATCCATATCTCATTTTTTCCCTCTTTTCGAATTTTTCGCCAATGAAATAACTTTCCATATTTGCATTCCCTGTTCCGAGTCCGACGCTTTTTCCCATTCGAAAATCGTTGGCGGAAATTCTGTCGAATCATGGCTATTAGCTTCGTTAATCGTGATTTTCTACTAAAGAGAGGACACAATTACTTCCGTGATCGTAAATAATCCAGATCGTTCGGATAACGTAGCTTCGTTACGAACAATTAGACGACGCGAACCTTGTTT
Source organism: Bombus terrestris (assembly GCF_910591885.1). NCBI lineage: Eukaryota > Metazoa > Arthropoda > Insecta > Hymenoptera > Apidae > Bombus > Bombus terrestris. The sequence goes on along the minus strand of NC_063282.1, from coordinate 1,383,837 downwards.
CCTACAGCTGACTAATTCTTGTCGAGCTCGATTCTAATACCGTTTAGATTAAACGTCTACCACGAAGGGAATTGGAATTCGGCAACGTGTAACTTCGAAATCGAAGCCTATCCACGGTTTAAAGATTATTTTTTGAAAACGTGTCAATTGCAAAAAAGTTTCTCCAATGACACGATGATAATTATTTAGAAAATTTCGCGAGTTATTTGAAAGAAATACAGAAACACGTCTTGCCGCGTGTCTTATCGTCTAGCAACGACGATGGGATTCGTTTTACGCGATTAAAAGTGGAGAGACATTGGAATTATAATATTTGGACGATAGAGTTGGGTGTGATCCAAAATTCTCGATGAAAATCACGGGTCGAATACGATGCAGTGGACCGAACGAAACTTGGCGTTTACGTAATTTCGAGCTTCGCGTCAGCGACTATGCCGGTAAAAGGTCGATAAATGTAAATCGCAACGACCATTACCTGTCGGTAGTATGGATAAACGTTCTCAAATAATCATAACGTTTTACAATTAACGTAACCAACGTTTACCGATTCGGCTGAATAAGTGGCTGGAAAAATTGAAATCTCTTGGGAGGTAACATCTGTTTGATCGATTAATAATCACTCACTGATATTATTCGCTAGAATCCGGACGAATAAGAATTTCGAAAGGTGGATTGAAAAGTTTGTAGTTTGCCTCGCTCAATCCACTTAACCAGTTTCCTCGGGTCGATCGTTATTCAAATTCGATCGAGACGTTCCGAGGATGTCGGCGAAGACAGAAATCGCTGGAAGTAAAATTTCGCACATTGGATTATAACGACGGAGGAATAGATTTTGCGATTGGATTGCGTCGAATGGTCCGTGGTATCTAGCAACAACGTCGAACGACGGTATGCGAACGATCAGGGAGCGAAGGAGAATAGCCGGTGATTGAGGGAATATAGGGGAGCCATCGTCGAATATAACTCACGTCGCAGTCGAACTGTCTCACTGGGCTAGCTCGTTGGTTGGCCGGTCGACTGGTTGGTCGGTTGGTTGGCTCGTTCGAAACGATCACCGGGCATATTAACGAACGCACTAGGGCTCATAAATCATGCCAACGCAGGGAGCAACCAATCGAATAGCCCTGTTAGGTACGAACAGCCAATCGGAGCCTCGGTCGAACGGACGTGCACGTCGAACGAATCCCACGTCCCGGAAATTACGTGTCCGACTCTAAACTCTGATGATTGATGAGCCGGCTGTAGCTAGTGGAAATAGTGTGCACTCGCGCTCTCTGTGTCTCTTTCCGTTCCTCTTTTCCTTTCCATCTCTTACTTTCTCTCTTTACCTCGAAACGATTTGCTCCTTGCTGCTCGAAACCTCCCTGAAAACTCGCACGTTCCTCTTTCCGATGCTTTTCCGTGTCTCTTCGTCACTGTCAGATACCTAAGCGTACGACGAACCTCTCTACCGCGCGGTAGTAATGTTTTTCGATTAACCAGTGTCATAACGATTCTGACATGTTCGATCACGCGACGCACACGTTACGTTCGTTAATGGCAGATAAACGGCGCAACACTCGCCTTGTTTCCAATATCGCTCGACGTTTCTGCAGATACCGCTACTTTTTAATAGTTTCCGTGTAAGGAAAAAGAAAGAAAAAGAAAAAAAAAAAAAAAAAGAAAAATGGAAACGTGGAAACGCCTGCAAGTTTCATCCCAATAGTTTCGTAGGTATCTTCGCTTCTCTCTTTGATTCCTTCGAAAATGTTCTTGCGGTTGGATCGTCTGTGCACGAGCGCACACACGGTTGTCATCGAGATCAAAGCAGTCGCGAAACGAGGGGATTTTAATGCGTTTGCCAAAGCGTCTCGGTCAAAGCGAGCGTAAAGAAGTACGAAGCGGAGAGCGTGGTTCGACAGAGGGATGGGAAGAGCCAACGGAGAAACAGACATTTTTCCTTCTTCTCGCGCTTTTCAAGATTACAAAAGTAAAGTTGCATCGACGAGGAACTTAACGTTAGACATCGTTCGCTGCTAATTGCGATCAACGAACGGATATAGTCGATGCCTTAATTCGCGTCATTTCAGCAATCGTATTAATTGGCGGCGAATTCGTTTGATGTTACGCGTCGAAAAATCCTACAGCTTGGACGATTTGACAAAATTCGTAATAATCTGTGCGTTTTGATAGAGCAGCGACTTTGCGCGAGAGAAGTCGGATTTATAGTCCGATTTTGTACAGCAGCGAAGAGAGGAAACGATTTAGCGTGAAAAACTTGAAACGTAATTCCTGCCTTTAACTATCTGCGCTCGGGAAACGTGAAAAACTGGCAAACGAGTCGCCGAGGATTTAGAAAATTCCAAATTCAGCGTGGACCGTGAACGAAGGAACGGGAGATTATTTTTTAAATTTATTCTTTCGCGTGTTAAGCTGCTCGCCGTGTTCTGAGTGGACTGAGCGGAAGAAAAAGCAAACGCGAGAAGATAACGAAGCGAGTCATAGGCTAGAACCGAGGGGAGAATATGGAACGAGATAAAAGCGAATGGAGGAAAGAGAAGACTCGAGAGAGACCTGGCGCACTCGAAATGATTGAAAGACCGAAGAAATTGAATTCTCGCATTCGATCGTGCCAGCTCGGGTCCTCTAATTGAACGACTCCTCTTCCCCTTGTTCCTCCGTCCCTTTTCACTTGTCAATTCTTCACCCCTCCCTTCGTTTCCTTTAGTATTTCCTACTATTCCACGCCACTCGTCTTCCCGTCTCATTTTCTTCTCCGTCGTTTAAGCGGCCCCCTCCTCTTATTCTCTCTAACCGACGTTCTGCCAGCCAGTAATTCGTTTATCATCAGCGCTTAACCGTAGACCGAATTAACACTACGAACGACAATCGCATGGACGTTGGAGCAGCGAAGAAGACGATTCACGAAGAACGTAATCAGGCTACTCGAACGATGCTACAGGAAAACCACGAGAACCGTAACGAAACGACTTCGATCTTAATTGCGTTAGTTTCTGCACCAGATTTATCATCTATCGTCGGTGTTGGTTTCGAAGGAAGCATAGGAGGAGCGCGCGATACGTTCTCGCATATTCTTCGGCCGTATCAAACTCGATGCTCGACGTCGGTTTCATATCCTTAGAACGAAAGGAACCGTAGTTTCGCGCGTTCTTCGTTTTCCTATTTACGAGAGGATCGTAAAACGACGTTTGACTAGCAGTAAAACAGGGCAACCTAAATTCTTGGACTCGCTTGGATTTCTCACGGACACGGGTTTCGTCGAGTTTGCACGGGAACGAGCGGCCGCCGATTTCATCGATCAAAAAATTGGTGCAATGGCGAACGCTGGAATCGAGCCAGATCGCCGTTGTAAATAACAAACGGCTATTTATTTTTGCATCTACAAAGCTCCGCACGCGCATCTTTTTACAGCACGGTAGCTAGTGAAAATACTTGCTCAAAATGTTTGTGCTCTGTCCGTTTCAAATTTATTTGTTATTTTAAGCGCAAAACGTATTTCGGTCTTCGTATCGGGAACCGTACTTGGGAACAACTACGGTTCGTCGATCGAGGCAACATAAAAACAAGAGATAAAACGGCGAATGGAAAGAGAAGGAAAGAGAGTCGGAGTAAACGAATAGAAAAGGAAGTGTATGCACGAGGTAGAAGCGCGGAGGTTGGGTTGGTCCGCGCCTCGGTTAATAAATAGCAGCAGTATGCAAATAAAGTCAATCGTGCAATCGTTTGAATTTTAATTCGTTGAAATAAAAAATGAAATTTGCTGCCACGGCTACAAGGCGAGCGAGCGAGCTCGTGCGATCGCTGTTGCTCGCCAATGATCGATAAAATCGAGCTTCACGCGACTATGACGTTTCCGTCGTGTAAGCATGTTACGCTAAACGTTAGAATAGGCAGGATTTTATCGAAAGCGTGAAGAAATCGTAAAGATGGTTGTCACGCGTTGTAAAATGGGCGTAGACCGCTTAATCGTGAAATTTTTTACGAAGCTACAGCTCATGCACCGGTACAAGTGGACTGCCATCGCTAAAGCAAGTATATAAGGGCATTGTTCACTTCCTGTTTTGAATATCGAATTTACGAGCAAAGTTATGTGCAGCGCCCGCAAAATCTTTCCCTTCCCCCTTCCCCCTTACCCCTTACCCCTTCCTCTGTCCCTTCCCCTTCACCTCTCGACCACCCCCTTTCTCTCTTTCTCTGTCGAGATTCTAACTTGGCCCGTAAAACTTCGGTCGGAACTCGTCTTCGAAAGGCGGACTTTCCTCTTAAGGGTTTCCAAGCAAGCAGGGAATATGGTCGAGGTGTCGTAAGAACGATCGTAAGATCTACGATTCGTTTTGCATTCCGCGATATCCGTTCTCGTAGCCGCGAGAAAATCGATCGATTCGAGTCATTTGACGCGGCGAGCGAAGCGAAAAAGACAGGGGAAGACGTACTATACGTCAACTCTGGCTGAGGCAAAGACACGGCATAGGGAAAAGAAGAGGAGGCAAGGATCGAGGTTATGGATGAAAAGATCGAAAGGACGGAACGTGGTTCGATAGTCTGTCGGTAAAGAGTGACGGACGCTTCCTTTTGAGATAGGTGACGGAGAACTGCCGACAGAGAAAGTCTTTTCTGCGGCGAATCAAAAGTCGAATGTCGAAGGCACTTGCATTCTTGGCGAAGGGTATATCGCGCGCTCGAGCAAGAAACGTCAAGGATTCGGGTTCCGAGTACGGCTTGCCACGAGAGCTCCGATTCCACCTGATGTCGTTCACCGACCTAGGCTTCATTTTCAGATCACGTACACGCCATTGCGCTAAGCTTCGCTCCTCTTACCTTCTATTTCGAAAGCACCGGATGCTGAAATCACTCTCCTTCGACTCTTTGCCTTCTTTTTCATTTCCTCCCTCCCGCTTCCCATCACTCGCAATTTCTTGCGTATCTTTATTCTTTCGGTATTCGCCAACCTATTCAAACGCGTTTCCCGATACCCTCGCTCTTGCAAAAGCGAGTTGCTCTTCCACTTGATTTTGTTGTTAATTATTATCGGCCTTGGACAATTTTCCATGCGAACTTTTCGTTCGTAGCACGTATTAATCGTTCCACGAAGCCGACCGGTATTTCGTTGAAATACGAATCTGCGGAGAAAATAGCTCGTGCTAAAGCAACGAAGTAGTTACTTTTCTTATTTCGGTATCTAGAATTTCGACCTCGTAATTACAAGTCAATTTGGTGCTACGCGAGATCGATAGTGTCAGATTAGTGTCGACGCGCCATTGCGACTTACTTGCGACCACGCTTCGCGGTTTCCTTATATTTTCAATAGCGCGATTTCAATTGCTAGGATCGTGCGAATCGCGTCATTAAAACCTAATCCCGTCGAAACGAACAACGTCACCGCTGCAACGGCGGTATTACAGTGGCAACGTATCGCGTCGCTCATTTGCTCCGGCCCTTATTCGCGACAATTCGTTCTAATTGCCTCTAATCGATACCAATCGGCCTTTCTTCGTCGTTATCTGTCGTTGGTCGCTACATGCGTCGTTATTTGTCGCCATACGTGCTCCTTCGTTGTTATTCGCAATCTCTATTCACGGACGCTATTCGGTCGATACGAGGCGAAGCGCGTGAAACATTTCGACTTTCATCGATTCGCAGTTCGTTGCGAATCGAGTGGTTGGTTATCGACGCGTATAAGAAACGACTGAAACGAAGAATAGGGAGGAGCGAGAGACGTAGCGTAGGGAAAATCGATCGAGATCGAGCGGCGATCGGCTAGTCACGAATCACGAATCACGAATCACGATTTACCGAAAGAGTAAACGAAGCAGTGGCGTAAGAGGGGTAAGTAAATACGAGGCGAGGGTGGGAACGTGGAACGCATGTACACAACGAAGGTCGTTCTCGAGTGTCTATACGCGTATTCTGACTCACGTACGACCACGAACGAGAATATACGGGCGTGCGAACAAACTACAACGAACGAGGGAAACGTTCGCCCTCGATCGTGATTTCCGAATGCGCTTCTCTGTACAAACGAACCGTCCGACAACGTTGCTATGCTACAAGCACCGACAGATACAGAACGGTGAAACAAAACGACGAGCCTGCCGCTAAGACGCCCGACGAAGACAACGAACAACAAGGAGAGACGAGCTAAGAGACGAGAACGATGACCCGAATTCTGTCGTGGAAAATCTGCTGGGAAAATACACGGTTCATTGTGCGGCGCGGCAGTTTGACAAATTGTATATGTCTACAAAACCTACTTCTCCTACCTGCTTCACCCGGAGCTGCTCCTTCACGAGACCCCCTTATTCGCGAGGCAGGTTCGCGTGCATGCGCGAACGAGCATTGTCACCGAATAAGAAAAGGATAGAGCATAGACAGTTTGCACCGATTCGGCCGACATCGACCGAAAGAGAGGAGATCGCCGATGCGTTCGAAAGGCACGTTCCTTCTTCTTCGAAACGAGGAATCGCAGTACGGATTGGCGATCCGATCGATTCGCGTAGCGTACCTTTAAATCTCGTGTTCGAAGCGAGATCGTTTGTGGCTGGCCACTACTGGCAACTCGGATCCTACGATTAAGACAATCTTTCGCTGAAATCGCGACACGACGGTTGGCGACCAACCCGCAACTAGGTTATTTTAAATACTTTATATCGTGGACACTGAACGCCAACGCGAAACACTTTGGCACGAACGATCAAACAATTAACTGTCTGTTTTAGAATCGATTCTGGTCAACTTAATGATAACCATCGTATCGTGTGGGGTATTATATACTTGGAGAAAAATCGTTCGTACGTCTAAATAGAATAAAATAATATCAAACGGGGAATAAACTTTGCTATAAAATTCCGTTAAATTCTGTCTGCCATAGAACTACCGCTTTGCAAACTAAAATCGATATCATGCTTGTTTTTAATTCTTAAAAGTTGTAGTTAACGACAGAACTCGCTAGAGAATCATATTTTTTTCTATAAATTTTTGCGTAACTTTACTAGGCTAGCTATACCGTGTCAACACGTTTGTTCGCGTAAACTGTGTTCATCGTTTGTTCGTTCGAACGTATAATTAGGCGATCACGGTGCAGGTTACCACTTGGCCGTGTAAATGTCAACGGGAAGAAATGACGCACAACGAACGATTCGTCGATACTAACGACAGTATTTTTTAATCGACATTTGCCCGGTTGCGTAGAACGCTATCGGCGATAGGTTGAAATTGATAAATCGCTGGTTCGCGTCGAACGATACCGAGTACCAGGATATCGGATAGAAAGAGGAAAAGAAGGAATCAAAACAGCTGGCGTGTCGCGTAAATTGATCGAAACGAAAAGTTTTTAAGCCAATTGATTCAACGGGTTACACATCGTTCATCGCTCTCCGCCGTTTTTCTCTGTCTCCAAAAAAAAAAGAAATATTTAATTCGTTTTTCCCAAATCCCGTTCTAACTTTAGTCGCGTCGATGCGCTAGAGTCATCGTACGACACAATTCTGGTTGAACCATTCTCGCCACGAAAAAGTTTGATAAACTAGAAAATTTTGTTTGCGCATAAGGAAAACAGAAAGATCTCTTTCGATCATGTTGACGACTCAAAGCGTACGAAATTCTCGCTGACGTTATACAAATCCGTTTATGCTTTTTGAACGTTACGTAACACCGTCTAATCTGTCTGATACTTCGATCAATTAACCACCGATCAAAAACCGAAGAGCCAGTCGATTTTCCGTCAGAGCATCGATAGAGAATTGCCGAGCCCGAGAAGAGAAAACATCCGCAAGACCGGCGGATGTTCAGACCGTTCGGTCTTGCCGGATTAACAGCGTATACTTGGCTCAGGAGACGGAAGATGAAGGTAAGCGGTACGAGATACGACGCGAGCTCGCGCGACGCGATGTCGGCCAACGCGGATCGTTTCACGGACAGCGGAAATGAGACGGTCGTTCGTCCCGCGGAACGGTCGAAGGGAAAGAAGATAGGACGTCGGGGGCAGAGCGAGATGCCGGAAAGGAGGATAGAAAGCCGTGGTACGGACGTACGGAGCTTCCTGATCGTCACGATGGTCGTTTTCGTCCCGTTCGATCGATACCCATAATTCCGACGAGTCGCGAACGGTGCCGATCGATACGGCAGATTTTCAAGCTTCGCTCGGTCCGTTCGGTCCGTTCGCTCCGTTTACTTCGTTTGCTCCGTTCGCTCCGTTTGCTCGGGGCGCTCGCACGAAACGGGAGACAGGGACTTGGCTTGGGAGCTTTGTCCCGCGCTGGACGAACGGCAAAGACCCTTTCGTGCGAAATTCCGCGTCAATCCCGTGGAATTAAAAGCCCGTCGAACGAATTTAAGTTGACGTTGGTCGAACAGAGCCAGGCTAACGGCCGAACGATCCGGTCGAAAGAGGAAAGTCGTGCCTCGAACGGAATCGAGAGAGGGTAAAGAAATCCAGTTCTCGACTTGGTCGTAGCTGCATGGTTGAAAAGTCGAAGGGGATGGAGTAGAGGGTGCGTGGTCGCGAGAAGTAGGACGCGGGGATGCCGCGTGAAACGGCATCGGAAGAAGGAGTAAGGGAAGCAAGAGGAAAGCGGCGGTTGGCAGATAAGATAAGGGTGAGAAATCGCGGCGCTTCTGGATGCGGTAACATTAGACCGCCTCCCGACAGCATCGCTACCTGTCCTTCTTCAGCACCGTTCCTTCACCAAGGCGTTGCTCTTCGGCTTAGCGCTCGAGCCCCAGCAAACTCCTATCGTCCTCCGGCACGGTATCGTTTCACCGTATGGCCACCAGATACTCCGGAATATCGAACTATATACGCGTACACTATGTTGTCGCCCAGGATTCGCTCGATCGACAGTAGCAGGGTTAGGCCAGCGATGTAATGTCGGATTAACGGCAACTGGCCGATACTAAACCGTAGACCGAAGACGGATCACCTGGATCCAGTTCTCGTCTTCGCTGCTCGGCCATGCCATCGATCTAACTTCCAACGTAGTGCAAGCTACGGTAATACCCTCTTCTCTTCTTCCTTCGCTCTTTTATCCTTCGGCCATGTTTTCCAACTCGTTCTTTGGACATGTTCTTCGGACATGACGCGATCACGATTTTCCCACCCTTTCCCGTCTTTCACGCCGCGCTATCGGTTCTTCATTGTTTTCTCTTCTTACTCTATGAATGTTTAACGACATTTTCTCTGATAATCGCAGCCATTCGAAACATTCGCGACTTTTCACAAAACTTTATCGTTAAATTCATCAGCGAAGCACGCGTTTCGAGAAATTACGTCTCATCGATCGAGTTTTTTCACCTGCTAAGGAAATTTCAAAGACGTTTCATATACTCGACACGTCGGAGAACATCGCTCAACGTCGAAGAATCAAACTGTCGCGCTTGAGGTTTGTCTGCTTTCGTTTCGTTTTACGTAATCGAATAGTCGACCTTTTTCCAAGAACCTTTCTTTCCAAACGATCCTTATTTCTATTCGAAAAGATCTACGAAGAGCCTCTTTCACACGCGAAACCAATAACATTTTTCGCACTCTCTTCTCGATGGAGTACGAAGGTCGGTAAAGCTGAAAAGTGAACTCTCTCCCTCGAGTAGCACTCGTTGCTGTTAAAGAGAAAATACTCTCGCCGATTATCGATCTTCGAAGCTTGGGAACGAGCTTCACGGTTCGTCGAGATTATCGAGGAAAATTTTCTAGTGCGCTTCTTACAACTCCGTTGGGGTCTCTGTCGTCGTACTCATCGAAATTCTTTTCTAGCTTGTTATCTTCTTTTTAGCTTTGCCAGATGACTAGAAACAGCTTTACGCGTTTACGGATAATTTCAATTGAATCCATCTATAACGTAACGTCGCGTATAGTTGGAAAACGACATTTCCTTACGCGGTCCTAATTCGATGGCCATCGATCGTACGTAAAATATTTTTGCTCAATCGTATTATCTGCCTATTATATTATATAGCCTAATTACGAGACATACAAGACCGCTGCTCGATGAATATGCAATGTGCGCATGCCGTAACGATTGTCCCGATGCATCTTATTCGTGACGTATTACGAATAGACCGTTAACTGATCTCGCTAAGAATCGACTAAACTGTCTGCTCTGGTTAATACCAACTAATGACCAGCCCAAAAAATTCCATATTTTCATGAACTTTGCCAAACGGATGATCAATTGGTTCCTAAACAGATATACCTCTCGTCTAGCAAATGCTCCACGAGTATACTCGACGTATTACGAATCTTTACGCATCTTTCTACGTCTTTATATATTTTATGTACGTTTTTAAACAGTCTTTACGCGCTCCTTTTTAAAAGCATACCGCCGCAGAGTCGCGTTCCTTTCTAATTTGATCTTTTAAATTAAAAGCCGGCTCCTCGAGATGGTCGTTCTTCTGTCCCGGATGCCATTCCACCGTTTGATATTCCGATCTCATCGAATAATCGATTTCTTGGTAATGAGCCAGATGCCTAATGTTCGACTATCAAGTAAGTAACTGTTACCTCGTCATAATTGCAATAGAGACGTGCTTTTGAAGTATATATATATATATTTAGTACTGGAAATAGGAAAAATTAATAATTTCGAAACAAGTCCAAGGTTACTCGTTACCTCTTTAAATAGAATTATATAACAGTCTATGTATGTTTCGGTATAACGAAGCGTATGTATACTCGATGAATCATCGTCGATTTACTCGCAAACGATGCTTTCTACGTAAAAGCGTCGCTTTACATCTTTCACGTACTTGTTCGTGTAGCTTCGTCTCATTTCGAATTCTACTATTAGTTCAAGAACACCTTATAAACACGTACAGTTGCAAACGTTAAAACGTATTAACGTAATAATTACGAAACAACCGGTCCATGATTCACACTCGTCTGTCTATTTGAACGTTTTATTAATGTCAAAGCGTTGACAGATTAAAAACCTAAAGATGTTCGTAGTATAAAAATGTACATACATTGATCGTTTGCCTGCTCGAATTTGCTCTATAAGAGTATGTCGTTGAAGTAGGAAACGTCTTTCACCGCGGATGGAGATTCTTTTGGCTCAAAGGCTTTCGCGAAAGGTAGCGGAATCTTCATATGGAAATATCGACGAGCGTCTCGGTGGAGGATCGATTACCGTGAAAAATAAATGTCGTGTCTCGTCCTTTCAAGATTTCCATATAAATATTCGACGAAGCTGGACGTTGTCGACTAACCTGTTGTTGCATAGAATTATCGCTTACACGATGAGCACAGCATGGTTTAAAAAATGTCAATCGATCGATGCGCAAAATATAAAATGAAAATACGATCCACGATCGATCGAGTTTGGATTAGGTTTCGTTCGTTGAAGGAGGTCGTTCGATGGTACAAAAATAACGTTGTTGGAGGCTGCAGGGACGACTATGATAAATAGGAGAATCGAAGCCGAGAGGTACGTTCAATAGGAGAGAAACAGCGAGGTTGTCGCTAGAACGACCTAGAGACGTGCACGCGAGTATGCGGGTGTAAATACATCCCATGAATTTAGGTTAGTATGCGAGCAAAACCGCAGCACTTCACAGACCAACCTGGGCCCGCTTAATTATTGTCCGGCTATAGGGATGATAATCGGCTCGAATTAACGTACCTACTTGGTCGACGGAGAAGCAAGTAAACGCAATCGCTCTCGGTGATTAGAACGTCCCAATTACCTTCTTAACAGAAACCTTTCCCACTTTCGCCGAAGTTTGGATGCCGAAATTGCTCGCTCGCCAAAGTTCCGCTCCTCCAAACGTTCATCCCTTAAAGTCCTGTCAGGATTTAAATATTCAGAAAATTTCACCTTCTTTGGGGATTTCTTCGTGGCAATATGAATCTTTAACTTACTTTTAGACGTTAAATAATAAAAGAATCATTTTCGATATTATATCTATTATATCGTATGCAGTTGTCGTTGAATTATTCTCTCTGAATTTATATCAGAGGCGCCTAAGTATTATAGTTTCTTTTTGTTGCATTAAATATAAACGTACGGACAAATGGAACAACTAATCGTACCAAATTTATCTATCGAAAGATGCATCTATTTAATTTTTCGTCGTGTTCGTATCAGGCATTTTATTATATTTCTTCGTTAATAACAAATCTAATCGATTTTTAGATCCTTTTCGTGCTTCATAGCGTAGCTAATTAGAAGCAACGTTCATCCATAGCATTCGATTTGAACGACCGTGTTAATGCGCGCGATTGATGTGGTTTACGACAAACACCGATAACCGATTCGTAATTATCGATTTCGAAGTTTCCTAAAGCAACGTTTCACAGACTCCTGCGTAGATCGTGCGAGGGTATTACGCGGCCGCTCGACTACATTCTCGAGTAGCAGCACCGACCCGTATGCGCTATAATAATTTAATATAATGTCAAGTATCGGGAAACTCGTAGGAGCGCAACAATAGAAGGAGACGGCTATGGTAGTCGATGGAGTCGCCGTGAAATATTCTCGATATAATGCCATAGCTTCTTTCCTCTTGACGTTTTCCGGCTTAGGCCGCGCAATGACCCATCCTCGTTTCGCTTCGTCTCGATACTCGATCCTACTGACTCATCGTTACTTTCGCCTTTTATCCTTTTCCTCGGTCGAAAAAGCTTGCTTTATTCTTCGCTCTCTGTTTATTCCAGTGTAAGGATTATCGTCAGCTTTGTTTCGTTCAACGTCAAGAGAAATGGATGTAAACCGATGGTCGCACGAACCGACAATTAACGAATAATTGTTAGCACGTTGAATATTCAGAGTTGTAATCCACCGGGATATACATGACTGTTTCATAAATATTATTATTTACCTATTTATAACCGAGAATATGAATTATTGCTGATTTTAAACTTCCGATCGTCGATATCTTAAATTTAAGCTTCGTCGATCTAATAGATTCCGTGGAAACAAACATCGGTATCGTCTCGCAGGGATTTCGCTAACTTCATACGGCTATTCGTAATATCCAAGATGTCGACGAAACAGTACTCGGTACAGCTACTCCGAGTACTCTTGTTGACGATAACGACGTCAAAGCAAATTTGAATTACCGTTTCGAGTAGTCTCGGATGGATCGTGAAAGGATAACCTCGCGATACTGAGATTTCTACCGAATGATATTGACTGTGAACATCTTCGTTGATTGATTCAAAAGGGGACATATTTTTCTCCGATTATCTGAAACTTTTTACCACAAAATCTGTCTGAAAATATTTCTCACGCGCAAAGTAACCATACCCCGAATTTTGTTACCATATAGAAAAATATCGTCTCTGCGCAATAATATCTATCTGGTATGAACGCTGTTGTTGAACAAACAAGCGACATTACGCGTATACGCACGAGTATGGTTGGCAAGTATTTTACGAGCGGAGTTACATTCATTTTGCGTAAATTGACATGGTCATTCGTTAGGTAACACGAATTTCCGAGTGCACGAGGATCTACGTATTTGACATATTCCATTATTGAACGATTTTTCAAGCTTTATTTTTGTTTCATCTTTCATTCTGCTAGCTCGTTCGTTTCGCATTTATTTCACAGCTTTCCGGTATTGTTGGCCGAAAAATCCACGAAACTTTATACGGTAAACATTAAGCGTGGCCGTCGAACGATGTATCGTACGAATCGTTATTTCTTGCTCGCTTATATTCTCGAAAAATACAATAAACCGTGTAGGTAAAGTTTCTTAGAAATACTGTTTGGAGAAGAGCGACCGTCCGTTCGGGAGTCCATTTCGGTTGAAAGCCTTTCCGTACGCTCGAGATCTCCCGGCTTCAATTCGTTGCAAGCGAACGAACTGTTGTAGAAACTTGATTTGCATCGACGTACTTCGCGACTCGATGAACCGACACATCGCCACAGCAAACCGACGAAGAAGGGACAAACAGAAACAAGAACGAAGACAAATATCATATATCTGAGTAATTCCGATATTTTGATACGAGAAATACGAAACGTTTGTATTTCGCGGTTCTTGTCAAAAATAGGACACTCGAGCAAGTTTGTATTCTAATTAAACCCCGCGAAGATAGCGGTTCGTTCGACAAATATGTACATTCATAGTACAAATACACTTTTCGTAATTACACGGTACATTTAAGTCTTTCTTTTCACCGCTATGCAAGAAATCTCGAAGAAGACGAAGAAATAATTATTTCTTAAATCGTTCCAATTCCAATTTGAAATTCTCCGTCATTTTATCGTACTATCGAGAGGCTAAATTCTCGGAATTTCTCAGATATACTTGTACCGATGGAATTTTTAGGTCTGCGTTCCCCGTAAGGTTAAGAGAATCGCTAAACCACGACTGGAATATTTTCAATGATGAAATCGATCACGTTCCGCTTCTCTCTACCAAGCGAATGCCTGGTTCAACGAATGCATTGTTGCGTGCATAAATTTTAATGCAGCTTCCTCCCTCGCCCCATTCCTATACCAGAACGTAGAAAACAAATACGTACACGATTTAATGCACGAACTGTTTCGAAGACGAAATTGCCGCGCAAATTGCGCTACATAAATTATTCCATGACTCGAAAGATATTAAAATATAATGGTTGTTAAATATGTTTCTTTTTCCCAACGGGGAAGTATAATTTCGTTCGTTGTTTCTGCGGATTCGCGCGAACGTTCGATCAACGACGCGTCCACGTGTCGCTTCTCGCCATTTTACGACTTCGATTCACGCTCGTGTTTCGCTTGGTTTTCGTTTTACGCGCGATACCCGTCAAACTAGAGGAACGCAACTGCCGGTCGTTAATAATCGTTAGACGTTGACGACGAGGCAACGATCTACGACGCGATCTAAGAAACCAGGCAGTCTGATAGGGCGTCACTGTGGCTCGCAAGTTGCACGACTAACGCCCTGAAACGGATGCGATTACTACGCGATACCTTGTTCCGTTCGTTGGCGCGAACCTTATTTCTATGCAACGTGCGGTCGCTCGACCGTGCGCTTTCTCAATGCCCAGGCGAAATAATCTCTAAAGGACTAGCTTCATAGCCAAACTTGGAGTACCGGGATATAGGTACATAAAACTGACTCCACGCGAAAGTAAAATAGCAAAGTAAGCTTTATAGGGATCTCTCGTTGCAGCCGCGATATACAGCCGCACATTCGCATATCCGACTTTGCTTGTAAACCGCGGCTCGAACCACCATTGCACTGTTTATCACCACGATGTATCGTCGCCCGTCTGCTCACTCGGTGGCAAAGCATAGAAATAACCGATAAAATTTCCTCCCTTAATAACGCCCAACCGAGTTTTCTCTCTTCCTTCCGGTGTCGCGTATTTCGTGGCGTTATCAGGCTGAACGAGCGTAGAGTTCCCGAGTGTCTGGGAATACTCGCGCGGCAAACCTCGGAATGAGCCACAATGCCAAAGCTATCGCGATTATTTGGCGCGAATCGTTTTAACGAGCTCCTCTGCGTGCAAAAAAATTCCCCAACGATCTATGCGTGTCTCTCGCGCGTCCTCCAGCCTGAAAAACACGATTGCAGCCTGAAAAGCACGGGACGAGTCGACCGAAGCGAAGAGAATCCGTTCTTAGCGCATCGCAGCGAGAAGAAAAACGAGCGATGGACTGGGAAATAAAGTTGACGCGTTAATTTGGCGGGCCACTCCTTCGAATCTAGGTATGCGTTATTTACGCGAACGCTGCAACAGAGAGAGAGAGAGAGAGAGAGAGAGAGAGAGGGAGAGGGAGAGAGAGAACGGAATGGCAGAGTGGTAGCGGTGGTGGGATAGTGGTGGTAGCGGACAGCGTCGACTCTGACGGAGGTGGGGTTGTGCAGGGTGCTGTCTGCAATGTGCAATGCATTGCAATGCACCACGATACGAAACCACTTGGAGTTTTCACGGAGTTGCATCGTTGCGTCGTTGCACGGTAGCACCGATGCCAGGTTCGTTCCGCTTGTAACGTGTTTGCGGGCGACGGGCATAGAACGAGGCGAAACGAGAATTCTGGGCAATCGAGAGAGAGATGGGGGAGGATGAGAGAGAGAGAGAGAGAGAGAGAGAGAGAGAGAAAGAGAAAGAAAGAAGAGGGAAGGAAAGAAGGGGCAAGCGAGGAAGGGGCGGAGAGGGAGGAAAGTACGAACGGATGGTCGAAAAAGTTTTATCGAATGCGGTCGTACCGCCTTCGGTGTTGCGAAACACAATTATCTTCGTAACGTCGCTTACGCCCAGTATCTTGCGAGTATTCCGAGTTGGACTATCCTTGGTTGGACGGCTGGATCGTATAATTCTCCGTGGCATCGAACCACAAGGTCGGTGATCTCTTCCAGTCGCGTACGTGCAAACCGCCTCTAGAGAGAAGGTATCGGACCGAGCTGTTCGTACGACTCCTAACTACACCAAATAGGTTTCGGTTTGAACACGACTCGTACATTAAAGGTTAGCTCCTTGTCGGAAAGACGGGTTTCGAAGGAAGGGGGCAGTTGAGGGAAGTCGAGGACTTTAACACCGAGAGAGAACTGGTAGCCACCACGAAACGGAACTTACTCGTGCCAAAAGTCGAAAGCCGCACCGACGAAATCGATCCGGTCTCTCGCTCCACCGGTTATAGACGTAATCGTCGAAACCTCTTTGCCTAGCGTAGACGATTGAAAACGTTCCACGATTCTGTCCCTTCGCATTTTCGCCAAGAAAAATACTCGTGCTCGCGTCCTGTTTATTCCAACGACCACAGCTTTACGATCGCATCGAAGCACGAACGAACGTCGCCGAAAATTTCTTCGCGCAGCACGACGCTCTCGCCCGAACAATTCGCTTTGTCTCGTTTCAAAGACGATCGATACGCGCACTTTTCCACGCTGCACAAATTTCGTCGAAACAACGGCGTCGGCCGTCGACAAAGTAACAACGCCGTCGGAAGAGTACCTTCTCCGCCGGTTTATGCATAGAAGAAATTGTACGTATGGTATCTCGGAAGCGGCAAGCTCGACGCCAGAATTTAAACGTGTTTTATCTGCCGGCAATGAAACGGTCAGGTACGTAATTGAAATAGGTCGAGACGCGATTGTGAATAACGCGATCCGATTATCGCAGCTTAGCTGCCGGGGATTTGTTTCGGTTGATACATGCCAGAAAACGAAGTTCCTGTACCGTTGAATCGACTGGCCGAACGTGAAGTTAAGCGATCGTTCGCAACGTTGTTTCGTCGTTAGATTTACCACCTGATATCAGTTCACCGCGAATTAAGTCGGAAAAGAGAAGGGGCAGTAGCCGAAATTGCGACGTCTCTATCTAACTTGATCGGACAGGTCGTAACTATAGCGCGACAAATGTAGCAGTTCGATCAACGAGCAACAACGTGTACGAGGAATAGTTGCACACCGAGTATACGGATACAAAACAGTCCCTGTTCATGCATACTTTAGCAGCAGCTGTCCTAGCAGCTCCAATTCCCAAGCGTGTCGATAACGCGTCGGCTTAAGCGCCGTTCACAATCGTGGCATTTCGATGCCTCCAGCGACCCTCCACGTGTCGATCATTTTGGAAACTGGTTTCAAATTGACGCGTCTATCGATTCGCAGTTCGCCGCCCCTCTAGTTACGAAACGTGTTGTTCACGCAATGAACACGGTAAGATATTTTTAATCGAATTTAACACAACATCCACCATCAGACGTAATTAAATTCTTACTCCCACGCTTACCAAATGCAGTTTCGTCTCTTTTACGACCAAGCGTACGAATAGGAGTTCAGACATCAAATGTCGTAACTATTTCGCTGATAATAACGCCGCGGTCTACCGAACGATCGTATTGGAAATTCTCTCGGAACGCTCGGGATAACGCGTAGATAACGCTATCGACTTTAATTACTTATAACCGGTGCGATCGCTTTGAGGTTAAAGCGAGTCGCTCTGCAATTGCGTCTACGCTTTATCGCGCCAAATTCCTGTTAATTCGCGTCTTACAGCGTCATCGGGGAACTACCGCGCTACCGCCGCGTTGTCATTAAATTAGGTAGAGCTACGTAGTCATCGAGCGGAGCGAAGCTATCCGTGCGACGCTTTCTGAAAGCGTTCCTCTGCACGATGCAACGCGATGCAGCGGGATGTGACGTGGCGCAGCGCAAAAGTCATTTCTTTCTTCCTAATTCGTCTCGATCGTGTACCTTGGAGACTTTTTGGCGCAGCGTTCACCGAACGTTGGTCGTTCGTGGCGCGTATCGAACCATCGTGGATAAGCGTATCGCGCGTATACGCGATAGCGCACGCGTTTGCAACGGATGCGCTTGCATATCCACGGTAATTAGCTATCGGAAAATGGGTGCGCCGTGCCGTACGGCCCACTCGAATCTATGGAATACACGCTAGATATCTATCCCCTCTCGCCGTTGGTTAATCCCTGCTACTCTCGCGCATTCTCCACAATCTTGTCCGACTTCATCCCACGTCCCTTTTACACCCGCGTAACCCTTTGGCGCTGGATTCGATAGGCTCGACATACCGATACACGCGAGAACCGGTTCACTCGATCGAATTAAGCCCCTTTTGACGTTTCGACCACCAACCGCGTCTCATTTTTTTTCCACGTTCCGTATCGGTTCTTTCCCTTTGATGATTCTAGCACCGTAAAGTCTAGTCCCACTTGCACCCCGCTCTTCGTGCTCGGCCTTTCTCGTTCTCTTTAACGCCACACGTATACACTCACGTTTCTCCAGTACTTGCTCGAGAAAATTTCAGCCAACATTTTCCTCTTGCTCGAAGAGAGTAGCGTTGAATCGTTGCTATTACAGCGACGGAATATGAAGCGTTTGCGTCTTTTATTTCGGTCTTTCGGCATTTTTCATGTCGATGCAACGTCGTTCGTGTAACCTCAAGAGTCGCTCGGTCGTAGATTTCTCAAACTGGCGCTCCTTTCTGTAAATAATTCGTCGTGGAAATCTAAATCATAGCGATGAATGATAAAATAGACAATAGCGCGTGTGTTGGTATATTATTTAAGACAGGTAGACGCGTAACTGTTACAATTTACTATGTCGTTGTAATCGTATTTTAACAAGAAGCACGTCACGCGTATGCACAACGATTACCGGTAAATGTAAATATTCCGCTGGGATAACAGAACGTTGGGATATCAGAGTAGTCGGTCGATGGTGGTCGTGCCGTAATTGTGAGATTTCGCGGGAAAACGGTAGATATAGGCGAAAAAGATGACGGGGAATACGTAGAAAGGAGTACAGTGGCAGCGTTGGAATGGCAGGAGACTTATCGTTTGTCGTTTCTCTTTGTTCCAAGCGAAGAGCAGGAGACGCTATCGAGCGTAATGCGGATCTCGAAAGGGCCAGCGGTGACTGGAAAGCCAGGGGATTGCGGCTACGACTCAAAGTGCAAACGTACGGCAGAGAAGGTTGCCGTACGACGTAGATACGACGGAACTCCTGCTAGAACCGGGGAATATTAATCGCAGCCACTGTCGGTATCCTCTGCTACAGCCAAGCCTCGTACACCTCCTCCGCGTTCTCCTTTGCTCCGGCGGCGTTTCGCCACCCCGTCTCCCTTCTCCGTCTCTCGCGGCAACGACTTCTCTTCTCGACCTCTTCTCGCTCCTCTTACCGCCTCCCTCCGAGGCTTCTCTCTTGCCCTCTCAGGACCCTTTTCCGTGTACCACATCAAGCCGAGAGACGGCTACTAATGAGGCCAAAAACATCGGAGCCCGAAGTTACGACCGTCCCAAAAACGTTACCGGCGTGATTTAGAGGATGGTAATGGAGCGGACTTTACCCTCGACGAGTGGGAACGCCGCTGCTGCTTCTGCGAATCTTTGTCCGGGCCTGCACGCGTTATCCCGCAACCCATTCTACCGTGGGACGACGGAGCAAGATTTTGAATAACGCGTACACCGGTGTTTCGCACGGTCCAAGGACGATTTGCACGCGTTGCAAAGAATTCCCAGGAATTGGTGCTGCTCTTGCTCGCCACTTGCGTCCGAAATGCACATTCTCACCGAGCTTCCGTTTATCGCGTTTCACTCTAATTGCGATCGCGTTATCTTCCAGTAGAATGCACGGGGCTGATTCTTCTTGGCTACCTGCCAGTGCTTTACCGTTACGCTTGCCATTTTTATTAAATAATATCGCCGCTAAAGACAGAGACGGGGAGAAATAATTGGAAGGACGGCGATTTCGTTCCGTGGCTATTAACGGTCGTTGGCCTTGGCCGTTATGCTCTTTCGATATGATCGTCGGTTTGTGGCACAGAGGGAGAAACAGCGGTTTCACCTGATAAGAAAGCCGCATGTCACTGGGCGCGCGGTGGGAAGCGCGATAGCAACGCATTGCCCCAAAGGAAATTTGCGCAACCATTACTTATATCATACCCTAGTCAGCTGCAGATGCAAAACATTTTTCTCTGCGCCTTGCCAGTGACTATGATGCAGTATAATAATATTCCAGCAGTTTTTCCCTAAGATGCGCCATTCCTTGTCGCGGTGGCTCGTCTCGTATCACGTCGCGCAACTTGGTCGTTAAATTTATAATATAATTAAGGCTGCCTCTTGGCTTGCGCCCTTGCGCGAGCCAATCGGCGCTCCATTAATTTATCGTTTTTTGCCGGCTGTGTGTTCGAATCTCCATCGAAAACGATTTTTCGCGTTGCATCTGAAACGTTGTTTCGTATCGCGGCCCCGAGTATCCCGATGAACGGAGAAAGAGTAGGAATGAAAACGCTGTTGGAAAATAGCGTTAACTGTACACACGGCACTCGACTGGACTCTGTTCGCGGACAGAGGAGCAGAGAGAGAAACGGCGACAGAGGAAAGATGAGAGAGGATGAGAGAGGACGAGAGAGGCGAAAACGAGAATCATCGGTACAATGTTGCAGGATTTCAACAGCGGCGTTCTCGGTGACATTTGGTACGCGTGGCAAACGTGTTCGTTCGCACCGTCGAACTCGTTGGCCAGACTTAACGTATTATAGCGCGAGTGGAGCGGTCGGTATTATACGGTGCATTGCGATTTAACGCCGTATAATCGCTCGAATTAATCGGGGCTAGCTCGAAACTTTCGCGATATCTCTGCGTCATCGAGAGTCCGGTCGGTGCGCAACGTTCGAAACCAATATCTGCCGCGAGCGAGTTTTTGTTTCGATTAAAGAGAAGGACGGAGGTGGGCGAACCGGCAGAATTTCCAACGATTCGTGCAACCCGAACTCCGCAGAGCTTGTATAGAACGCGTAAATTTGGTATAATGACCGAGGAGCACAACTCGCTCCCTAGTGATTTACGAAGTCACTTTAGGCGACCGAGTAAAACATCGTGGACCGCAATAGCTACGGTCGTTATCCCGTAAAATCAACCTCTCCCGTGACAATAGAAATGGTTTTTTACGCGCATGTAGTTCGATCAACGATGCGGTATACGTCTGCATGCCCTCGCAGCATTCTCCTTCATCTTCCTACTTACCGTCCTTGCCAATTTATCATCCCGATAAGATCGAATCTCGACGAAACGAATCTTTCCCACGCGAATTTCTAACTCCGAACTAATATTTTTCCAGTTACAAATTGCCAGATACCGGTATTAAGCTCGCATAACACGCGCGAATATCCTCGCGTACCATATCCGCCAGTTTGCCAATAAAACAACGGATATGTTTCAAGCGAATTCTACGAATTGCCAACCATCTGATTATCCTATTCGGGAATTTATTCCGTTGAATATTTTCAAACAGTTTCGCGTGGCTGCGTCGCGCCGAATCATCTTTACAGATCATCGAATCGACCAATCTCTCCGAAGATTCGGCGAGTTCTTTTCTCCTATGGAAGATTTTCACGAAACTCCATATAGTTGTTGCAGTCGTCTTCGTTGAAATTCTGAGAAACGACGTTGACTAATCCAATCATCGTTCAGTTGCGAGCCTTGCCACGAAAGCGGGCGAAGCAGCGCTCGAGCGTTTCCTACGGCTGGATAAGCGTTCTCTCGAGTGCCAATGGAAGCGGCACTCTCGAAAAAATATTCTTTCTCGTCGGAGCACTCTAGAGATTTACGAGGAGATTCGAACTCGGAGCCGACATGTTTTCGCCGAAACTTGACCGACGATTCTATTTTATCATCATCTTCCCTTCTCTTCGCCTCTTTCGCACAACCCTTTACCGCGATTTTCTACGTTCGCGTTCTTACGGCTCGTGATCGATCGTCACTGACCGATCGTTCCGGCTCGAAGAGATTTGCACATCTCTACCAACTAACGTTTCTCGACTAACCGTCCGAATCGACGGTAAACAACGAATACATCGATAATTGCACGTTGAATTGGCTGCTGCGTTTCGCTTACGTTTCCAAACGATAACGTTGAATCTTACACGCTGTTAGATCGTGCAACAACTGTAATAAATTTCTCGGCGTTTCTTCGAAAGATGGTCAAATACGGAATCGAGATCACGAGTGCTTTGTCGAGGAGGAGATAAATGGAATCGCAGAGTCGTACTTAAATCCGAATTCCTTCCGAGTGATAACTTTATTCGAGGGATTATGGCTGCTGAGTATTGACAGAGTGGAGAGGGGTTTCCCCTCTACCTGGTTCGGAACGAAGCCTTAAAACCGCGAGAACTCGGTTCGCTATCAGTCAAGTGCAAGTGGCTTTCGGAGTATACAGCAGCGTAATCTCGGAATCGTATCGGTTTCAGGAATCCAGCAGGAGATACCGCAAAACCGTGGTTCTCCGAAATCGTTCGATGTTCGACTCCGAGAACTCGAATTGTTTCAACTTGCCATCAAACTACGTTTGTCGTGCACGTTCTGGCATAGAGCGACGTTGTACGATGCAGGGGTTTTATCCGAATCCGCGTTCGAGCAAAGGCGATTCGTCGTTGTTGGCGCGTGCGTTAAAAAGCTCATCTTTCGGAATAAAAGAATCGACGAACACGGATGACTAGTTGAAAAAGGAAGGCGCAGGTAGGCCGCGGGCGGTTCATTCGGCCAGACGACGAGGCGAAAAGTAGAAAAGACGTTGCACGGTTGGCGAGTCGAAAACCATCGACACACCAAAGCGGCAGCGGTGCATGCAGCGGTACAATGGATTCATCTTGCACCGTCAACCTTTCCCCTTTGTTCTCGCTGGTTGTTGTCATTCGAAAAGCGATAGCTTCTGTCGCGAATAGGCGCGAGTGCCAGCGAACGAAACGGAGGGAAAGTAGGAGACGCGCGGCGAGCAGCGCCGCACAGCCGCTTCCGAAGGGGTAGCTTCGTTGCTCTTCGTGGACCGTACGGTGAACGGGTTCGCTAGTGGGGCTGATTCGCCGAGGGAAAAGACCGACAGCGGCGGGGAGTTGGGCTTTCGAGTGCAGTTCGATCCTCCGGTTGAGGTTTTGTTCCACCATTGTGATGACTCAAACAATAGTGGCCTGACTGGTGCATCGTACGCGAAGGACCGCAAAGGAGGGTCGAGAGTCTCTGTCGGTCTTCTTTCCACCCTGCCTACTCTCCTTCCTCGCACACGCTTTCTTTCCCGTTTCTCTGCCTTTGCCCCATCCGTCTACCTATCCGTCTATATTTATTCGTCCATCCGTATGGTCCTTCCGCTTCTCTTGCTCGACTCTCGTGTCCCTTGCACTCGATCTCGCGTACACTCCATCACCCTACTTCGCGGCAACCACTTTCCTCACCCGTTTCCGTTCTTTGCTTACACGGTTCTTTGTCTCGATCTATGCTCCGAACAAACCCTAACGTCGTACACGCGAAAGCTGCTGTGCCGCTGCTAACCAACGAGAAAGAAATATTAATCCGAAGGTATTTGCTTTTAGAAAAACAGAGGAGCCATATTTTCCAGTTTATGTGCTCTTTTCTCTGTCTAGCAAACGGCAGAGGTAGGTGGTTATTTCTTCTCGCGTTTAGCAACGAAACGCGCGACATGTTTGTTTCGGCTTACGTGCTCGCACCACGATTTAAGAGAAAACGACGTACAAGGGCGAGGACTCGCGTGCCTCTGTACACCGTGTTTCCAGCTATTACATATTCATACGTGGACACTAACGTCGTAGGAGTTCCTAGCGGAGAACCAGTTTGTAGGTTTCCCATGTTTACTAACACCCACGTTTATTGAACGACGATGTTCATGTACCTTGAAATCGACTCGAACGAACAAGGGTCAGGTCGGAATTTCATTTGGAAAAACTGATCGACGTTTCGGTTTGGAAATAAAAGCGAAAAATAGCAGGATAAAATAAACGAAGCTAAACGAATACCTATCACGAAGGGAAAATATGATATAATTAGGCATAAAGGGTAGCAGAAATTCAGCAATTTGACAGGAGTATCGTTCAAATATTTACTACTTACGACGACTGCTTAAACATCCTTCTCCATAAATTCTACCGTGCCGCGAACTTAGTTCTGCTTACGTTCTTCATAGCGAAAACGTGGAAATCGAATATCGAGGAAAGACGAACGAACGAACGAACGAACTCTCCCTATAAAATGACTTTCGTACTTGGTTTTACATCGCTCTAATTATTCGACATGAAAGTTGATACTCGTAAAAGATGGATGTTACTTGTAATTATTAATTCTTCGTTAGTTTGAGTTATTACTCGTAACGAGAATCGCCGATCCGCCGTCGTTAATTCGCACGCTTCGATAAAATCCGCGAATTCGTCGAATGAATTCGGATATAAACGACGACGGTGTATACGCGCGAAGCTTGATCGTTGAAAGCGTCGAGGCTGTTTTCACGATACATCGGTTCGATTTCAAGTCGATCCACGTCAGCTCTGTGAAACATCGGGAATCCGCGTTCGAGCAAAGGCGGTGCTAGTGGCGAACGTGACGGAAATAAAATCACGAACGGGGTCGAAATTGTCACGCTCTTAAGGATTTTCTGCTTGCTACTAGATTAACGCAAAACTGGAATTTCCTCCAAACGATCAAAGTGTCGAGCTGCACGTTTTTGATAAAATTATGGAAAGCAAAAGTTTGTGCATCGTGATATCGCTGTAAACGGTGGCATCGGATCGACCGGGGAAGAAAAGAGTAGCGATCAGAAGTTTTCGCGGCGGAGAAGAGAGCGTTCTCGAAAGCCGAAGAAACGAGACTCGAGACTGTGCAAAGCCTGCAGGCTGTTCGCGTATCCCCGGAGAGAGAATCCGACCAACTCGTACTCGACCAGCCACCAGCTGCACGGTGAAAAATTCACCGAGCGTTAAAGCGGCAAAGGTCGAAGAGTAAAGAGCAAAGAGCAAAGGAGAAGCGGAAGAGGACCGGAGTTTCGTGCCGATCCGAGAGGGCAGGACAGAAAATGAGGGAAGCGCGAAATGCACAGGTAAAGGAGATTTCACGGTATCGGTGCATCTGGCGAAAGGAAAACGAAAGCAAGAAGCGACGCTCGTCACCGGTAGAGCGTGTACCGTTCGTGAATCTACTCAAAGGACCGAAGTTCACCCAGCACGAGAACGAACGATCGATTGATTTTACGTTTGGAGAAGATAAGGAATCACCTTCGCTCGAACGAATCGATCGTCGATTACTTCGTTATCGATATGAATAACGCGATAAAAGTTCACCTGTACGAGGGAATTCTGTCTCGCGATAAAACGAATCGTATTTGGAAAATTTCCGTAACATTGTTTGGCTACGATGGACTACCGTGATCGAAACGACGTAAAGCACGGAGCGAAACGAGCCACGCAACAAGCGGTACAGCGATTACAGGAGAATTACAAAAGTTTAACGGGAAACATTGATAATAAAATTAATGCAGCAAAACCAGGCTTGTTCGCTCGAATATCGTCCCGTGTTCACCAATATCGAGCGACCTGGCCGACACGGTTCTCCGTGCGATCACCACCCTTATTGTGACCCAACTCGCTGCTCGTAGTGTGCAACGATCTACGGTATTAAAAGCAACGAATTAACCAAATTGCCAAACTTTCGTTCTATGTACGTTTAATTCGAATGCGTTCAAGCATGATCTTGGTTTGCCTTCGATCGACGAGCGTTCTCAGCAGCGAACGAAACTGACTAGCGACGCGCGTACGATTCGGACGCCGACAGACAACCTGTCGTAATATAATTATCGTTTAAAAATCTTCTGGTTCGAGTAAAAAGTTGGACGAGAGGCGAAAAATAGGGAAACGGCGTCGAATTATCAAGGCATGCCAGATCCGAGCGCGCAATTATACGAGTGCACTTGCGTTTATGTTACGTAATTAGCCTGAGCCATTTACGAAAGACGGGGCTAGCTCTCGACCCTTGCATATTTATAATTTAAACACGCCCGCGGCGTCGGAATTGCTGCGAAGCTAATATATATCGCGGAAAGATCCGAGCGAGCTAAGTAGGAATTCCTAGGAACCGGAGCAGTAAAGCGATTTCGAGCATCGTCGAACATCGTCGATGTTGGATAGGAGGAATCGCGTAATCGATATTCGGCAGGAGGGATCGATCGATCGGTACTCGGCAGAGGGTTCGGATGGTAGCGGCGTGAGACGCGAACGGCGTGTATCGTCGATCAGAGGACGATGAATAGAGGTTGGCGGCATCCTTGCGTAAGCATTCAGCTAGCCTATGATGAATCGGCCTAATTTCGCGGCCGAAAGGTCACGTAAGCTCGGTAAATCTTGGCCAGTGGCATCGGAGCAGCGTTTCAGAGGAGCGAAACATTTAGCGGCGATGCACGCAAATCCCGCAACGCTGGTGCCATAGCTAGACCGACCAAACCGCTGGATAGTCGGGACCGTAGGAAGCGATTCCTAAATCATATCAGCGCGCTCGAAACACACGCCACGCATTCCTGAAACTGTTTGCTGTCGCCTACTACCAACGACCAACCTGGTTTCGCGCGCCTAACACACGCGCCTCGACATACGAGTAGTCGTGTGCTTGCTCTCTTGCTTGTCTCTCCCCTTCGTTCGCATGCTCTTCGGTGTACGCTCTCTCTCTCTCTTTCTCTCTCTCTCTCTCTCTCTCTGTCTCTCTCGATCTCTCCCTCCGGCGATACAAAACGTTTCCAGCAGTTACCCTCCACGGTCCATCGTGGTTCAACATGAACCAGCGTTGCCCAGCCATGCCCGAGGAACACACCGACCAAGTCGATCCACTGCCATAATCATCCTCGGCATCTCGTCGATGAGATTAATATCAGCCCCTTGTTATCGTCCTTGCTGTTCGAACGCGCCTCGATGAAATTTCATTTCTCTCGCTTTTGATCCAATCCAACTGTTTGATATCGAACTCGTTATCGCTGAATTCCTTCGGCGGGAAAAAAGCCAAAGAAAGAATACCGAGTGGACAATTATACAACCGATCGAGCGAAGTGGCCGTTGCCAGGAACAATTTCTCGTACAGTTGAATATGCTCGTTGTTCCCGTAATCATTACGTAGGTTATCGCCGATGAGATTAATGTTGCCGAAAGTTAGGAACATCGAACGCGCGGATATTACGTTAGAACGTATTAAACGAAACCTGAGATAAAACTCGCTCTCGAAATATTTCGTAAATATTCTACGAATCTAATGGAAATTTCTCTTTAGAGATACTAAAAAATTATGAAAATTATCGATTTAATTAGTTATGGCCTTGCAATAAGCTATGATCGTTAAGAGGAAATTCTTAACTGATAATCTCGTGTATAATTATTTGTCGCTGATAAAATACTTTGTTACGAGTTAATAAATTGATCCGAAAGGAAATTACTTCGTATAACGAATACGAGGCGATTATTGATACATGTTAAATTAAAATCGTTAATCGTTGATCATACGATATTAATTATTTTCAATTGCACGGAAAAACCTACTCTAACACGGCTATAATACAGAAGCTTATCAGCCTAAAGAGAAAATGTGGAAAGCTTTATATGGAAAGTTTTTACATCCATCGTTGTTAAGTAACTGCACGAAGAAGACCGTATAAGAGAGTATAAGAGACGTCTTAGAGGAGAGATTAGAGTGTCTAGCAATTGCTAATCTAAGGGTCTCAAGTCCTCGCGATTCTCTCGATAGGATTTCTATTGGATTTTTCACGATTGGAACGTCAATACCAAAATTATTCAGAGAACTAATCGTGTTAATTCTTTTTCAATAATTGAAATCTCTTTTCGTCTATTTCTCTCTTTCTATCGTTTCTTTCAACAAATTGAAAAAATACCCTTAAACGAGCCAACTGAACTTTTTCCAATTTGCACTGTTCGCATGAAATATTCCGTCGATGGTTCTAATTTCTTCTAAAATCAGCTCTAGCAAAATCTCTGCTCCTATTTTCCGTGCTTTAACATAAAATTATTTCCCAAGTTTTTCATCAATGTAGGTTAAGTAGCTCTTCAAAGCTTTGTTATCTCAAAAATACCTTAAAATCTCGATTTCGATGTACGATCAATAATACAGCATTATATTAAGCATAATCCTAGGAAGACAGTCAGATCTTCGATATACAAGAGCTTGAAGAAGCTATTTAGATTGAGAAATTACTCCAAGTTCGATGTATATAGAGAAAAAAATATATATTTAAAAAATGATGTAGCAAACAACCGAGGAAAGCGTAGATGGAAGGGATGGAAAGATTGAAAAGTCAAAAAAGTTTGCAGAGCTTCCGAAAAAGGTGGAAAATATTTTGCAAAAAGAAAATGCTTCAACAGAGATTTTCATATCGTTTGATTACTTTGACAAATGTATTTCGTCGAATAGGTGAACGAATAAGAGACAAAAATTCTAAAACCTTGAGAAATCTTATTAAATCGTTCTTACGTAATCGTCGAATCGTTAGTTCGCTTACTTTCAAACGAGTATATCGTCGAATCGGCAAAATTGCCATCTCCAAATTGAACGGTTCGGTCGGCGTTAATATCGGTTTCACGCTTTGACGTTAAAAAACCAAACGTTTGGAAAATCTCCGAGGAACTGGCCTGAAAGCCTAGAAGCTAAATAAGCCGAAGGTAACCGGGGAATATCTCATTCGAAACGATACTCGCACATCGGGGAAATCGAAGCGCTCGTTGGTAATTAACATCGGCCCTTTACTTATCTCGTGCTGGAACTGAATACCGAATACCGAAAAGTCACAGAAGCTCGTCCTACGTGATCGATCGAAGCATCTTCGATGACAAGCTTTCGATCCGAAACGTCGAACGAACGTAGAAATCCTAAATTCGCAATCATCACCTTTAATCAATATTTGTCATGTGCAGACTACAGGAGAGGAATACGATGTTTCATTTTCTATACTTTATAGGAAAGCAATTTCGAGATGAAATACTTTATCGATCGATCTTACGTTACCAAATACCGTAATGAATTTTTTATTTGATATTGAAGTCAAAAATGTGTATTAAAAATATCGCTTGTCATAACAACAATAACAACAACAACAACAACAAAATATCGAAAGTATTAAAACATTTCTTACTTACTAATCACACGTTATTATATGCTTAAAATTGCCGTTCGTGCTGTATACTAATTTCCTACAGAATACATTTATGCGTGCGGTAAATGCCTTGTAACCTCGGATTGCCTCTAAAATTTGCCAATATAATTATGGCAGCTGTGGAAAAAAATCAACAAAGACGTATTTATCGCGTATATCTTCCCTATGATCTTCATGCGTATCGTAATCGTAAATCCGATTTCCCCTTTGAACGATTAACGTGGATCACGTATGAATATCATCTCAATTTAAAATTCTATTAAATTTCTCCGGAAAGCGAAAACTATCGGCAATATGTATAGTCCAAACACAAGCGATATCTATCGTTTCATGCTGGTTAATTGCCAACCTAGAATCTGTGCAGCGAACTCTTGTTTTCTTCCAGCATGGAAAAACGTTCTAAAGCTACACGCGCCTATCCTGTTCGATTTGCAAATTTTCATTGAAAGTCGATTATTTCGAAGTCGGCGGGAACGCGAATCGAAAATTCATCCTGTATATTCTGAAGTTTGCGATGAAACGACGTAACGTTGTTAAGAGTTCTTGGACTCGTTAACGAGTTGCAACGATTCTACGCGTGGTCGTACCATTGCTCCCTAAACGGACGTGTAGTTGCTTCGTATTACCGTGTTTATCGACTTCGTTTCTCTTTTACAGCCCTGATCGTACATTAACATTCGACAAATTTCGTACACAGTACACTTTTTGCTCTATAATCTAGCGTATGACGCTGGCTCCGCGAAACAACCCTAAGATAACGCGCAAGATACGGACCGTTTATTCGTCAAATCGATCAACGCCAGGAAGCGAAAAGATAGAGAGAATCGATGAAATTATTCGTTACGCGTAACTTTATATTTAAAAAATGCTTTGGCAGCAAAGTTTCGAACATTTTAAAAATCCAGTTACCTGCTTCGACATCGTACATCCGTACGGCTCGTACATTAACACGCAGAATATTTGTTCTCTCACCTGTTTAGGATAGTCGACGTTCGGGGAGGTTCGGCGTGCTCGAAGGGCAGTGGAAAAATTTACCGCATCTTTGTAACGTGTTCGCCAAAGGTTCACGTGCCGCCACTACCGTCGTCAATATCACTGACACTAATATCACTACCACCAGCACCAACACCACTTTCACCACTATCACTATCACCGGTATAGATATCGCCACTGGCACCGATGTCGCAATTACCAGAAGAACTTGCCTCTAGATGATCGGCGCGAATGCATTTGCAAAACCGTTTTGTCCTTTTCTTCGCGCTATATCCCTCGCGTTTCGTCGGACTTGCGGACGACCTGCTTTGCCAATAGCTAGAAACTAATTGGAATGGAAACTCTTACGAGTCCGCGACATTACGTTCAAATCTGAGAATCACGTCGAAGTGGTAGATACTCGGTTTCGTTTTTCATCGACAAAATACCCCTTGTCCTGTGGCGAGCACGTTGTCGAATAGTCGTCCGAGCGCGTTCTACCCCTACCGTTACCGGGGTTCGACTAAAGCGAGAACCGAAGCTCGTACATTTGCGATACCCGAGCGCATGCTCTGGCTTTCCTCGCTTATCCTCGTCTGTGTAGGTGCTGCGGCACATAGTTGGCCTGTGTCGCACCTATAAAGGGTGGTCAAGAAAATTCTCGCGGAATCAAAATCCCATCGAAGAAGTCGTTGGGCTATCGAAGGCCCTCCGAGTCCTTTCGCTGCTCTAACTCGATTTCGAACGGGGAAACCATGGAAATGTGGAAAACCGTATCGCTTGTCTCGTAACTCTTTGTAAATATCGCCACTTGCATTTTTCCTTCTCGTTTTCTATTTCTCTTTATATATCCACGTCAGTTTCCTATCGCGGAATAATCGAATCGGTTTTTGCGCGACCGGTACACTGCCATTCATTTTTTTTTCTTTTTATATCTATTTTTGTTTCTATTTTTTTTTTTTTTTTTTTTGCCTTTTAAGAGAACGAGTCAAAGAAACGGGGACAAAAATGGAAACGAAAAAAGTTGGTCGCGCGTATTTAAATTTCGTCGCGTCGAATAAGCCGGCAGATCGCGTTATTTAGTAGCTTCTCGTCGAGCGATATTTTCACGCGCGAATCTCAACCAAAGCGTTTCAAGTATGCGCCATATGATCAGAGCGACGACATCATCATCGGACGGAATCGCGTCCTCAAATACGAGATCCTTGAAAAACACGACGTCTCTTGAAAATATCCTGGAAAATATAACGCGACGCTGATTCGCGTGATCTCGCCGCGCGAATTCACCACTTCAAATACGAGTGCACTTTAGCTAGGTTTATCAGACGATACGCGCGTACTCTGTACGTATTCCTCGACGTACAGTCAGCACGACGAAGAAGAGGAGAGAAAAGTGGCGCCTACTGGAAGGCGTTGCAACCAAAATCAGAACAAATTGTGTCCGTACATTTAATTACGCCCGTTGCAGGACACCCTGCATCCGGTTTCACGAATTTTCAACGCTAACTTTTAACGATTTCTCGCCAACAGCTCGTTAACTTTTATGGTCTCGACCGTGCAACTGCCGAACGTACCGCGTTGGAAAAAACAGTTTCTAATTTTCGCGCGTTCACGCGATTTTATCGCTTCTTTTGGAAGAGCGTGCAACGCTCGCCCATTTTCCATGATTTTTCCCGTCTTGATCATCGAGCAGTTACACGCAACAATTTCTACGGTGAAACTTTCCGCGTCGTTGGTTGCTATCGAAGGTAGCGAATGATTTTCGATAGACGAGATTCGAGCGTTAGTCGCAGAAATCTAGATAAACGGAACGAATTCTCGATTTTGCCAGCGAAGTAATCACTTTGTCAGTCTATTGTTAGAAATTTCTATTAATCAGAGAGATCACTGCATGGTCGAATCATTCAATACGTAATTTCTGTTCGATGCACTCCGTGAGTACAGCGCCGTTCGTGGTAGTTGTCTTACTAGAAGGCAGCCCAGTTTTCCCATTCTCCCATTGATTCTTCCAGGAATAATATTCTTATTCTTTGAAGCAGCGCAACGTTGCACAGATTTTCTTAAATAGCTGCGAGTAGATCATAGATAGCTAGATCGTGAATGTATAATAATCTAAAATCGACTCGAGTCTGAATCGAATCCGTATCGTAATCAGCGTTAAAACACTGCAACTTGAAACCTTAAACTCTCTCGCGTCGATCAAAACTTTTGACAGCGGTTAGCTACGCGATCTCGATTCGCTAGCTATCTATAGACGTTTGCGCGATCTCGTCTGGCTTTTCATTGTTCACACGTAGTCCAAGTGCTTGCCATAAATCGTTCGAAAGCTAATTGCCTGCTACGAGTCTTGAAAATGTGTCGTTGTTAACATACAGAACATATGTTAGGTCGTCCGAAAAGTTTCATAAGGAAGTAATGGATTCACAACATTTTTCGTTTTATATTGTTTTATCGAATTACGTATGATCCATTTTGTTCTGTCGAAATAAAGATCACAACGTTCGACAGATTAGGTTTCGTGTTTGTATAAAGGTGCGTCGTTGTAAAAGATTCGTCTGTAAAGGAAAGACACTTTCCGGACAACCTAATATACGGACACGACAGATACGTATCTGGTCGCAGTGTTGTCAGTGAGATCCGACTGTTAATTTACCTGTAGCCGAGCACGTTTGGAATGGGAAAAAATTAAAAAAGAAAAAAAATGTCCAAAATATCGATCGTACAGCGTTGCGAATTCGTCGAAGAATTTCTTTTGCTCTTGGAACGAGCTACATCGGGAAAAATAGTTGAGGTTTCGCAAGATGGTTTTGTTATCACTTCTCGTTAGCGGATGGCATCGACAAAAGGCGAGTGATGTAGAGAACGTGCTTTACAGAGAAAGCTTCGTGCTCGCGAACTAATACTTTTTCTCTTGCAGCAGTCATTATTCAGCTGTAACCTGCTCGGCCTGCGACATTCGTATTTCCGCCTTACTTTCTTTCTATTCTTGTTCGTTTCTATATTAGCAAGCGCGTAGCTTACAGCGGTCGTTTACTTGTTATTACGAATAATGGAATCGATTCGCTGGACGATTTGCGCTTACATCCCACGTCGACTCTTATTTTTACCTTTTCTCTAACGATTTTCGGTTTAGCAAGAACCAATGAGAGTATCGACAGCTTTCTTTGTTTTCGCGTTCTTCTCGTTCTCTATCGATCGATGGCTCTACATTATCCTATTTATCACATTCCGCTTTCCCTTTTTACGAACAATTTACATGGACCGAGTAGTACGGTACGCTTGCTGCTTCGATCTGATCCACGGATCTTACAAGTGTTCGTAAAATGTGTAATTCGCTGCCACTTGAAAGAACAGTTTGAATTTCATTGATTTCTCTGATACGTTTAACGGCATAAAGAGCTTTTAATCGAAGCCAAGTATCGATAAACGAGGAACGAAGACTTACGACTCGATTTTAGGTAAAAATAAGTGAATTTCCGGCGGGGGGTTAAATTTGACGCAGAAAGGCAGATAAGAAAATGTGAAATAATAATCTGGTATCTGGAAATACGACAGAAGAGAAACGAACTATCGACACGCCATGAACGGAAAAGGTGTGGCGTTACAATATCCCTCGTCTCCCTCTGCAAGGTGAAAGAGGGGAAATTTAATCGGGGAGAAGGTTGGTAAAAATTTTAGCAGGCGTGCCTTGCGAACACGTTGATCCGGAACAGATAGATACGAAGAGGTAAAGAGGTAACAAACGACGAATGTTCGTGTCGTTCGAACGAGGCCATCGCGTTAAAAACTGTTCGTTCGCTCGGCGACAATGCGAATTGTACAGATCGAAGAGATGCTGGGAGTGTAAACGTGCTATCGCACTTCCAACTTGAGTAATTAACGGCAGTGCGACGTGTTTATAATTAATACGGCTCATTATCGTGACCAAGCTCGAATTTCCTCACATCGAATCGTCAGATGGTCGACCCAATTAACCAGTGCCATTTACAATTGGAGTTGCGCGCCAAACGAATCCCTGTTAATTTTATCGCGCCAATCAGAAATGGGCACGACTCGTGATTACTTCGATAGAGTCAACTCAACGCGAGTTGCGGCGAGTTGTTCGAACATGGAACATGGAACATCGAACGATTCGACGGGATACTTTGTTGCGAGGCAAGACGAATTTTTGATTGCAGAGAGGAGGAAAATTTCCACCGATAAAGCAGCTTCCAGAGACCTTTGTTCCTCCTTTCTTCTAATCCGGAATGCGGATGTTCGCCATCTTGAAATTCTCGAAACCTTGCGGAAGTTTCGCGAGTTTCGCCAATAAGTTTGTATATCGCGGTATTGCAGCTGGCCGAGCTCGCCTAGTTTCCGTCCGATGATCTCTTCCTCCGCTGGTATTTTCTCGCTTTCCACGTAGTCTAAGCTTCCGCTCCTTATAGAGCTCGATGGGACAACGATCCGAGTAAAGAACCGCGAAACAGCTGAACGATCGGAAAAAGAGGGCGAAGGTACGCGT
Source organism: Bombus terrestris (assembly GCF_910591885.1). Classification (NCBI taxonomy): domain Eukaryota; kingdom Metazoa; phylum Arthropoda; class Insecta; order Hymenoptera; family Apidae; genus Bombus; species Bombus terrestris. Next base: position 1,348,994 of record NC_063282.1, on the reverse strand, counting down.
GTAGAAAACGATCATCGAAGAAGAAAAGACGAATGTGGAATTACGTTTGAAAGAAAAGACGACGGGAGCAAGTATCGACTCGAGGGAAAACATCTCACCCCTTCTCTGCTTCCTGCGGAGCTCTCTGAAAGACTCTCGAAAGTGGTGGAGAAACGGCGTGGCTAAAAATTTCATTGTTCGTTCGGTCGATTCGTCGACCTTTGTTTGCCATAAGTTTCGCGCAGAAGGCATATTAATATGGTCTAGAAGTTAAATCGTAAAAGGCGCGTACATCCATCGACTGTGGAATAGCGCGCCATTAACGCGTTTCACGCGGGTTCACCGGCCGTAAATGTAAAATCGGAAATTTTAAACACAACTTTTAAAAACGTGGTTCGCGAGAGGCCTGAAACGCTTGGTTTTCCGTTGAGCAAGTTTTCTTATTCCAGGCCACGAACAGTTTCGCGTCGATCGTAGCCAGTCGCAATTATGATCGAGCAAGTCGTGAAGCGAATAATCAAGTTTTCATTTTTCTCGCGCGACTGCCGTGTCAACTACCGAGAGGAATTCTTGAATCGTTCGCAGGGACGAGAAAAGGAATGCTGTAGCAGCGTTCTGCAGCGGATAAGAGAAAAGGAGAATCAAGGAAAGAGGAAATTCGTTTAACGACCGTGCCAGCGAGCTGATACACGAACGACACGGAATACATCAGCAACGAGATGCAAATTACAGACTTACGGAAGTATTGTTACGGACGTGCGACAGCATGCGCTGCAAATAATAAAACGAGTAATGCTATGCCCTGTTCGGTTGGTAGCGATGTACGTACAACGATCGAGCCGGAGATGCGATGTTTCTTCGAAATCGCGTTGAGTCGTGGTTCCGCCAAAGCGAGAAACGTCAAAGCGAAGAGGAACGAAACGTTTAGCGAGTACAGAGGTGGCGAACAATAGCGGTAGCGGGAAACAGGCTGTTCATCCTTTCGTCGAATGCGTCCGTTCACGCGAGTCTAAGGATGCCAAGTAAACGCGCATCTACGATCGAGAATTGCCAGCGAAGAAAAGCGAGCAAATCTCGACGTTGGCTACTTCCGAGCGGTTTAGCGCGTTTCGGAAACTACGCGGCATAGACGGGACGTGGCACGACCTTCTCTCGCGGCAATCCCCCCATCCACTGTTCTTTCGCCCCCTCGACTCCAGCTGGTCCCTATGGCAACGCACTTAAGCTCGCTTTAGTATTTCGGTCCGTAGGAGAGGGTTCACAGGTTCCCCCATGCCGGTCTCTCTCAGCTGACTCCTCTTCCAACCTTTCCTCTGGCCAACCCCTCGACGACGCGACGGCCAACTATTGTCCACGCTGCATCACACTGGGCCAACTTGCTCTTTCCACTTTAATCAGTCTCTCCTTCTCTCTTCTCCGTCCTTCTGATTTAACTCGTTCACCTGTTTTCCCTTTACTCTTCTCTCTTCCTCTTCTCGGCGTGCAGTTTTGTCTCGAAATCCCTGGCCTCCCGTTTCGAAAGGATTTAACCCGAGCATCTCTAATCGCTGCGAAACGCCAGTCTCTCTCATCGACTTCGTTGCTAAAGCTGCACCTTCGTTTTATCTTCCGCCGTACTACGCGGTACTTGTTCTCGCGTCCAATATTCCACGTATCCGTAAATACCCGCGTCTCCGGATACACTTTTACACCAGTCCACGCCTAACTACGCCCGTCTACGCTCGTCTACGCCCGTCGAGGACATACTTTCGTAATGCTCTTAACAGCTTTGAAATTAGTTTCGCCGTTTTCTTTCCTCCCTCGAACTTCTCTCTCGCGTAATTCCCTGCTATCAGACGTTCCCCGCCTCCTGTACGCGCTTCTCCCTCGTCTTCGCGTCTTTCGTTCCGTCCTGACGCACGGCGAATTTAACTAAATAGCGTCTTGAATCGGTTGATTAACAGGAACGAGCAGGGAAACGCGTAACGTTGCGATACACTGGCGCATAAACTGCACAGTTACTAAGGAGCACGTGTTTCTCGTTTACCGCAAACATCTGCTCGAATCCAACGATATCGATAAAGCGTATCAGAGATTTGTGGCGCGAGAGATAAATCGTTGCGCCGCACCGATAAGATCGTCGAAGATGGAGTTCGCGGGCTAAGCAAATTCTATTCGAACGGAAGTTTTACAGCCGAATTCTGTCTGACGTATCGAATGAAATACGCGATCGAATAGGAACGCGAAGTTGCGATTCGCTCTGCCATCTCGGCACGACGAGCCGATCTTGCTTGTCGCTTCGATGAACCACGGTCGTGGCAACGCATCGTCCGCCTAACGACTTCGTCTTTCCTTTGCCTATTCGTCCGATGGTCCTCGAAAATTCGAAAAGTCCTGGTCGCGTTTCACCATGCGACTTTGGTGGTGGAAAATCAATACGCGATAACAAGGTGGCGAAACGCCGCCGATAAGGATGATATTTATTGGCCGCGTTAATATACATCTCGTGCCACGAACAAAAAGACTATACAGTCTACCTTAATGAGCACTGTGGAGTTTATTACCCTGTGCTTAACGGGGATTAAGACAGCTTTAAAAAGGACGGCCCCGTAAAGCGAGGCACCTAAACGCTATAAAACATTGTCTGTGCTATCTTAATGCCAAACGCGTGTAACAACGTAGGCGACTCCAAAACGGATTCTCGTTTATTCGATCGTTCGACTGGTTTCCTGTATTTTGCCATTTTGAGGGTGAACCGCACGACGCGAGAACCGCTAAAGGAAAGAAACGTGGTTGGCGATACTTAAAATCGAACTAGCTTAAATAAAAGAAAGGAAAGCATCGAACGTAACCCTCGAATACGATGGAACGCGTCCGTATTTGCAGGCAATATTTTGATACTGGACGTTCCCTCGATGCGAAAATGGAAGACTCGGCCAGCCACCTCAGAACGAGATGCCAGGACAATAAATATGCCCAGCGTCGGCAGCCATAAATCCCGCGTAATTGAATTTTCAACATCCATAACTGGTCGTCGCCGGTACGACCTGAGGAAATAGGATGGGATGTATCTTAAACCGAGTGGGATCGTTCCTTTTTACTCTCGGAACGGCGCAATCCCTTCCAAGACCTCTTCGATTAAAACGCCTCTTTATTTCTCCCCTTCTACTTTTTTTTCTGGTTTCCTCGATTCCTCGATGTTCGCCGACTGGAACAATTTTTAATTCGCTCCCCAAACCGATTCCACGCTTTCCATGCTTCCACGCTCGCTGTCGCTCGCTCTTTTCCCACTTGCGTTTTATCTGTCTTCGTTACTCGGCCCCTTACCACCCGTCTTTTTTTCTTCGATCCACGGAAAACGAAGGGTTCCTTTGACGGGAACATCTAATCAAGGATTTCTTCGAAACCAGGACTCTCGCCCTGTCAAACTGTACTCGCTTCCTTTCTTCCTGCCCTCCTTCCCGCCTTACCAACTTGTCTCTCCCTTTCTCTTCTCTGTTCTCCGTACCTTTCTCCGGCCCTTGTCGTTCCTTTCTCGGCTTATCCATAGCAGGACGAACGATCCATGGAAAACTTTGATTGCGCGAGAGTCGCGTGCGCGACACGGACTACGAGGGAGAACGGTTCTTCGACGGCTGCGAATACCATAGAATTTCGGTTGATTGGAAATTCTATCGATGCAAGAGTCGCGTGTACACTGTACCTCGGACGAATCAGCAAAGTTACCGCGTAAATCGATTCCGAATAAAAATTGGAGAGGATGGAGGAGAAGGGAGGAAGAAAGTAAGTCAGCTTCTTCTTCGCTACTTTTCGATATCGGAGAAGTGTTTTCGTCTAATCGGCCGAATCCTCGTGAGCGCGTTTAATGCGCTGTATGCACAGAATCCGCGAATTCGTTGATCTGCGAGGCAAGCGTTGCTAACGCGAGAGATCGTGGGGAGCCATGACGTTAGAGATTACGATAAGCCCTCCCAGCGGCGAGAAACAAATGACGTACTAACTGCATATTAACTGAACTGCCGGGCTATCCGTTGACTCCGCCTACTGTCCGGGGAGCCACGCGAGTGTACTATCTACACGTACCTACACGATCCACCGACTCGTAACGTTGCAGCCATCGGGACTAAACTTTCACCGTCCTGTCCCACGTCCACGTAATCGTCTTTAGCCTTTCTCGATGAACCGAAATCTTTCTACGATAAAAACTATCGTTCGTTACTTCATCGATATCCTCTTGCGTTTCTCGTTATACGCTGCCGTTCGCGAGTATCCGGAAACTTTGATCGACTTCTAGCAACACCACCCTTCCATCGAACCGAATATATACGCGATATGTAAATGAACGACGAATCGATAATAAGAAGTTACTGGCCTTTTATGCAATTACCGTAAATTGAAATTACGCGTTAAGAGACCTGGCAATAATATACTTTCGGTTTGTATGGTCGGCTTTCATTTCTGCTGAAAAATATGTGCCGTATCAAGATGTTTTCTCTCGTTTTACCAAAGAAACGTTATACCTCGCGTAGCGTTATATTTGCGAATCTGTGTAACGAAATAGTTTCTTTCAGGACGCGCCTCGCGTAAAAATATCATCGCTTTCTGCGAATCTTAGGAGGAAAAGTTGCAGGAGTGTTAAGGGGATCGGGATAACGAGAATGTAACAAGACCCTCTCAATTTTCCGTAAAGAGCGCTAAAAGGCAGAAACTACGTTTTTCTTTTCTCTCTTCTGCACACCGAATGAGAGAAAAAGAAGCTTGCGTGTCACGAGAGACTCGTTATCAAAGGGAAATTCATCGCGCACGCTTTTTTCGACGAGTAGTGCGCCGAGAATTTCGGAACAACGAGTTAATTATATTCCAAGAATTTTCAACACGGTTTATTTCCACTAGACGAAGAGCTACTCGTTTTCTTCGCCAAAAGAAATCTTGCGAAACTGTTTGTTACTCGCGTTAAGGCATCGATAAGCGTAATTGACTTCGATGGCTTTGAATTCAAGTCGATCGACCCGCGCAAGTTACCGCGCACGGTGCAGCGCATGTTATAGCGCGCAACCTCTCGTACGCATTCACGAGGAAAGCTCGACCAACGATGAAACGCTATAGATGTTTCAATCTGACGTTTAATCGGCGTAAATATAGCGTGGATCGGAGGGCAAATTTCAATAAAACAGCTTGCCGTGGAATTTACTTTAATAATGCTTCTTTAATAATAGTACGATCGTTGATATCGGTGCACGTATCGCTACGATCGTATAATATTTTACAATTTTACAATTTCACGTAATTACGTGGAATCCGAGATTCTACGTATTTATACGAAGATCGAGATCACGCTGGTGGTGGTTTTGTTTTTAGCGTGTCTCGATCCCGTACTGCAAAAACCGATCGTGCCCATAAGCGCGTCAATGTAGAAAGTTTGAGACCCTCGATTTATGCATCGTCCGATTTAATCTTCTCGGTCTGGACAGACGCGGAGTCGTGAGTTGTTTCCGGCTCGTGAATGCCCATCCATTTGCAACGCTTTTGCAATTCTTGTCGGTATCTGCACAGAGATGGAGAGCGATAATCGTTTCGTTTGTATTCACGTCCACGATATCGTGGAGAGTATCACGAGTGATTAGTTACCTCGGATGATTGATCGCATAAATCCACGGGTCGATACAAGATACCGTTTTGGCAAACAAGGCGGGTAACATCGTAGATATAGGCGTTAAAAGCTCTCTACAAAGACGATTAGATTTGTCATCGTAACCACGTCATAAAAAAAGAAAAAAAAAAAAAAGAAAAAAAAATGGGGAAAAGCTTGCGTAGAAACGTAGAAATTACCGATTGCCGAATGCTCCTATCATAGCCACGGTTGCATACGGTGTCCAAGCTAAAAGGAATAGGAAAAATATCGTAAATGCCACTTTGGCGATTCTCAGTTCCACGCTCCTTTCCTTGTCCTGATTCGAGACTAATGACTTTACGTTCATCTTCTTTGCCTATGGAGCAGAAACGAAGAAAGTCCGTTAGAGCTGGATCGTTTAACGATATTAAAAAAAGAAAGGGGAGAGAAAAAGAAGAAGAAGGGGAAAAGAAATTTGTAGACACCGACCTGTTCTCGTAACATTCTCTCGTGATTGCGAATAGATTGGAGCAATTGAGAGTAGAAGTATACGATGAAGGTTAGAGGGATGACGTAGGACCAGATGAAGATACTCATGACGAAGACCTTGGTGTCTTGATCCTCCGTGAGGAAATCGAACGAACAAGTGGTGAGCAATCCCTCTGGAATAATTCGATTGAAATAACACGCGAGAGGGGTAAAAAAAAAAAAAAAAAAATGAAAGAAAAAGAACGAGAGGTAGTTAAATTTCCGTGAATTTGTTACCGGTAGTGAATCGACCCCAGACTTTTAGTAGCGGTAAAACAGTGAACGGTGTCACCCAGAACCACGTGAAAGCGATGATTATCGCGGCTTGTTTCGAGTTGAGCCGTCCATCGATCGGGCAGGAAATGGTTCTGCGGAAAGAAGCAAAGCGCGTTTAGTATCTTCGCAGGATTTATGTCGACCGTAACCGGATCGTAATCAAACGGAATAATCGTAACCTGTATCGATCAAAGGCAATGGCAGCGTTCGTAATGGATTGTCCCATGCCAGAGATCGAACCAAAGACCGCATAGACGTCGCATCCGATTTCCCAGCCGATCATACGTTCCATAAAACTGCTTATCACTAACATCGGCATTTCGAAGGACATTATTATGTCGAATATCGCCAAGCTGACTATAAACATGTTGGAAGCCGTCCTCAGAGGTTTCGATCTGGAAACACACAGGCCGAACTCGAGTATCCGCGGTTCGATCGGTACGACGCCACATTCCGACGACGTATGACGGTAGTCGGTATAGGGCAAAGTATAGTTTCGAGAAACGGCCAACGATCGATCCGCAGGCGGACGAGCATTCCACCGTTTCTCGAGGGAGGGCACCACCAACCCTCCGAAATAATTTCAAACTTACGTGCTAAATATCCATATGACGCAACAATTTCCTACGAGAGACATTACGAGCAGCATCGAATAGATGAGCGCGAATCCAATGTGCCAATATTTTCCCGGTGCTATGAATCCTCTCCAGTGGGGATGCACGAGATCCGAATGCTCCGGCGGTACGTTCCATCCCAGGAATCTTTCTCGCATCGACGGAACATACCTGGATGACGAGCAAACGAACAATAGTTAATCGTCGTATGTTTTCGTAAAGATTGCTTGGGGAGACGGATGATATTAATCGACGCGCGACCGAAGATATCGTAAATATCCTCCTGCGTCTTAGCGCTTTGTCTCGAAGGATCGTTGTTCGATCACGAGTACTCGAGTCGGTAAACTTTTCTCGTTTATGGAACAAAGTACACGAGTACTACGTAGTTGCGTATTTTTCGATCGTCTCGCAAGGATTTAGAAGGTCCAGGGATTACGTGTACACACCCAGTTTCTTCGCCGATGAAAGCCAATGGACCGTTAACGACAGTCTCATTATGCGATAACATCCCGGCACGACTCGCACAACTCGACGCTCGGTACACGGGACTCGTTTAACGACGTTTTCGCAACGGACACAGATCGCGATGGCTCGATGATCACAAGCGAAAAGCGTAACGGACAGACGAATATTATCTTCTTCTCCGATTGTTGATCGATCGTTGAACGCGGAAGCTGCGTGTACGCGTGTGTGGATACGAAAGACAATATCGGGAAAGAATAAAAAGCGGTGATAACCCGCGGCTTGAAGTGAGACGCGGCAGAGAGGTTGTGAATACGTCCCGCAACTCACTTGACTCGGTTGATCGCCATCCGTTCCTTTTATACGCACGACGAGTCGCGATCGGGAATGGCGTGCCGCTTGAGAGTTTAATTCGATTTGCGATTTACGAATACGAGAAACCTTTTGTTTGGCTGAGTCTAGGCGGTCACGCGAACCGATCTCCCATGGTCTCTATCCTTCGTGACGCGATGCCCTTTCGCGACGATTCTTAATCTCCGATCAAGGCGACGTTTCGGAAACGGAGCCAGACGATCGTAGGAACGCGTAATAGAGCGTTCTCGTATCGACGAGCAACTCGCGGATCGTCGAGTCGTGTTGGCGTCCGAAAAATTCGCAGGCAGTCGAGAGACTCGTCAGAGGGAAATTACGAGGGTGCAGGTTCGGCCGGGAATCGATTGGATGCGCGCTGTCAATCTCGTAATCGAGGGTTCGTTTTGTTATCGGTTTAACCAAATAACGCTCTCAAACCGATCGAAAATTCGGAGAAATTGCGACGCACGTCGGTCAGCGTCCTGAAATTTCACGCTGGTTGAGCGTCGAACGGTTGCGTCGTGTTGCGTCGCCCGGTCTCCTCGCGTTCAACCCGCTAACCCCGTACTCCGTCCTCTGTATTCGGACGCGACGTCCGCCGAACCACCCTCCGGCCATCCGCCGTCCCACCCATCGGCCGCCGCAAACCATTTTTACACGCGGTCACCATTTGGCGCCGTGTGAAATTCATCTCGGCAAGTGCAGCCGGTATATCGCGAACTCGGGTTTCGAAGCTACCGCGACCACAGCCTTCGCGCATTCACCGGATTAAATCATAAAATTGTCCCGGAACGGAGCCGGAGTTCCACTGATTTACGAGAATGGTCGCCGTTGGTCCGTTCGCGCGTACACTCCACGCCGGCCTCGGTATCCGTTGCGTTTCCAGCCGCTGGCCAGTTTGTCGGCTGGTTGGTACGTTGCCTCCGGTATGTACCAGCCGAGGACAGTCGGGTGCCCGATATAAGCGCGTCCGCGCGAAAGAACACAGCCGCCCTGCGTTTTACACGCAACCTAGAAACAGAAAGAACGATACGATGTGCGGGACGAATAGGGTGACGTGAGAGGATCAGCCAGAATGGGAAGGGTGGAACGTGATGTCGCGATGCAGCAGCACAGAGAGCGCAGTGGAGAGGAGAGGAGTTTCATTCTGCGTGCAACAGCAAGAGATATAGGGGGGGAGAGAGAGAGAGAGAGAGAGTAATAGTAGTAGTAGTAGTAGTAGTAGTAGTAGCAGGACGTTTTTCACGATTCAACGGATATATTTACGAGCTTTGTTCGCCCGTGTAATTCCCGCGACTTATAAAGCGTTCCTGCCATTGTCCGCGGTGGAAATCCAGCGGGAAAATTGAATGACAAACAATGGGCCCAACCGAGGCCGATTATGGTAACAATGTGAGTGGAGCGACCGCTGACGCCGGTCCTCGTTCTTCCCTCTTCCTCGACCCGGTACGTCGAGCCGCTCAAACGCGTTCCCTTCTTCGTCGATCTCGTGGCTCGTGGTCCGTGGTCTCGTGGCCGCGTCCGTCATCTCTCATTGATCGCTCTCCTTGTCTCTCCGCCCCTTTGTCTAGCCGTCTATCTCTCTGTATCCGTTGGTCGAACGAACCGCCGTCCTTCGTGCCATCGTACTTTTGATTTTGTGCGCGTGTCCCAGAGTTTTGTCTCGTCGTTCGGTCGCAGGCGTCCACACAGAGAAGAGGAATCGCCGATGGGAGGACAATGCCTCGTCGCTCCGAAGAGACAAATATTTCTAAGCGCGTCGTTCCTCTTTGTTCGCGCCGTGTATCGGAAACAATCTCTCCCGATACGGCCGATTTCGCGAATCTCTGCAACTCGCATGAACACCGTGCACAGCGTTCCGACTTTTCGTCTCGCGCGTTCGTTCTCCGGACAACGTTCCACCGGTCGATGTAGCGGAGAAAGAATCGCAGTTGAGTTTTTGGCTAGCGGCCTGTGCCGATCGGGCCATTCCTCGATCGGGAGCACGTTTTCTTTCGGTATCGCGGCTTCCATTCGTCGAAACCTCGTTGTTTTACCATCATCATCGTTGCTCTCGTTATCCTCGTCGTCGTTACGTCCACTACACGCGTCAACGTGATTTTGACTTTCAAGACAGGAGAAGGTGTTTTCAGCAGGCCGATAGTGGCGAGGCCGGTGGCCCGTTTCGAGCCACGCTCGTTACGCGATATTTTCTCGAGTTCGTCGACGCGTCGCTCCCTTTCCTTCTCGTCAACGTTCCGCCGGAAGGATCGACAGTCGTGAATAAAATTGCCGTGGAAGCTCACCGAGAGCTAGGAATCCCGTCGTCGTTCCGGCTTACTTTTCCCTCGGTATCGACGCTTTCCCCGCTTCCGCGTTTAGTTTCCATCCTCCTGTCCCGCGTCCCTTCTATCCCCTCGGCTCAAACCTTCGCTACCAACTCGAAATATTCTGGTCGTAAACTGTCGCGATAGTCGGGCCGCGAAGCGGCCCGAACGAAGAACAAAGGGATGCAGATTGGAGAGACGCGGATTAACAAGGATTAACGCTAATTGGGCAGCCACCGTTGGGTTGTGCTCGTCCTCGTTCTCGTCGTCGCTACGACGCGACAGTCGCGCTCGCTAATGGCAGCGGTCCGCGCGTTTCTCTTCTGCTTCTCGCTCTTCCTGTATTCCCGCATTCCCGCTGCTTTCCACGCGCGTTCGTTCGAGAAAGTTCCATGCACCGAGCGTGCAGATTGACACTCTTTTTCCGATTCAACAGCCATCGTGATTATTCAAATCGCGTCCCACGAGTCGTATCGCTGGCTTTACCGAAACGAGGAGACACTTCTCCTACCCTCCATCCGACAATTCTCCCCTCGTTACGGCCGAATCAATTCGTCATCTTCCTTAATCGTACCTTCTCCCCGAGGGATACGGTGTCTCGCGATTTTCGACTCGATCGATGTCCGATCGACGTTTCGCGACATTTTCCGATCTTCCGTGTAACTCTCGCGCTGATCCGATCGATCCCGAAACTACAACGCGACAGACATCGGGGAATATCAATTCCGGCCCATTTTTCCTTGACCTTGGAATCCGTCGATATATCGGCGAGTTGAACGTTAATGGCTGTGACGCGTGATCATTTAGAATCTAACGTTTGCAACGTCATACAGCGTTGCGTCACTGGCGCGCGTTTGCGAAATAAAATTGCTCGTTTCCGAGGAATTAAAATTCGATAGCCAACGATGAACAGCGACAATTTATATACAGCTTTGCTGTCTTTCGGCTCTTACTTTACTTATCACTTGCCGGCGCTTTGACGATCCTGTATCGTTTCCACGTATTTTCGTACGGGACGAAGCAACGGAGAAGCACCGAAGAAGCTGAAAACACACACGAACCCGAGATCTTCATCTCGTACACAATAAACCGTATTATACGCGCTGCTTGTCCCATTTTCCTGATACGTACTGGGATGTTTCCGCGTTATCTTCCCGCGAGCCCGATCCTCTCCGTTCTTTGTTCTAGAGGCAACGACGAAACTAATCAACTACATATACGCGACGAGATATCGGACGCTAGTATGATAACATTCTGTGCCGGTGAAAAAAAAAAATCGCTCGAAAGTACGATATTATCTCGTCGAAGATTATAGCCGTCTAAAATTACGATACCGACTTTTTACGATCGTACAGTCTGTTTGCGATCGATTAATCGTGTTATATGAATTCAAAATGCGCGAAAATAACTTCGATCTGGTTGTCAGAGAAGAATTTCAAACGTAGTTATCCAGAGACACGTGACATGGACGGAAATATATCGCGCAAGCAGCGTGAAAGTTGAACGATCTTGAGACGCTTCTGCAGAGAGTTGCACGCGTTAACAGTCGACGAGAGATGCTAGTAGATAAGGACGATCGGTGGTCGGACGCGCCAGTGGACCGATTTCGCGTCATCTTGCGTTATCGCTGCGCTATATTTTCAATTATCCACGTTGATCGTTTATTCCAGCGCCTCTCCCAGCAGCTACTCCCAGCAGCGGAGAAAAGAGAAGAGAAAGAGACGATCAAGAGGTTTAACGGCAAACCGCGAGCTTCACGGTAAAAATGCAAAGTCGGAAACTCGGGCCGATGCGATGGTTGAGACGTTGGTACCGAATATACGTACATACGTCTGCCGCCTGAAATAACCTCTCATTTGTTCCGAGCCTGACTTCTTCCCTCTTCTCTCGTCGTCTTTCTTCCCCTTCGTCGGCCTCGTTTCCGTCTCCGCTCTCGCCGTCCTTCTTCTCAACCCCCGAACCGTTTATTCTGACAAAGAGCACGAGGGCGCGGTCCTACGTAGAATACCGTCGATTTCGCGAAATTCTTCGGAAAAATCTCCATAATTTCAGGAATTGCCTTTTGATGTTGGAGATGAAAGAGCCCGCGACCGAGTGGTCTTCCGAATCGTTCCGCCTATTTCTCTATAAGTTTAGTTCGTCTTCCTTTTCCCTCGATTCTTCGGCGTTCTCGGATTTGAAATTGCCAACCCCGACGTCACAGACGACCGCGGCAGGCCAAGCCTCTCCACATTCCCGCAGATATTGTTCGGTTTTTGGAAATTTAGCCAACTTTGAAAATCTTCCGAGGAAATTGATCGTGACCGGTGGAGAGGGCGGCAAAGAAGTCGACGGTACGTTCGTCAAAGGACAGGCGTGCGCGACGACGAAGCAGGAAAAATAATCAGGAAAGGGTAACTAACTGGTCTGTAGCTCGAAGCGTAACGAATTCGCGTTGGCCGCAGGGACGAGAGAGAAACGAAGGAGGAAATAAAGGCAGCGAAAAGAGTGGAAGATGCTCGGCTATTGTCAGAGTCGAAACTAGCAGCGAGGTGGGCGGCGCGCCGCGTAAACTCGCGACAGAAAAAGATAACAAAGGGGGAATGGTACAATGCGTATCGGAGCTTTCAGAGGCGAGCAGAGGCGAGCAGAGGCCCGGACACGGGTGCGCGGCCGACTCGAACACGAAGAAGGTAGTAGCATGCTTCCATTTGCAAGTAGTAGGTACGCTCGGCGAATATGCAAGCGTATCGTGACCGTAACAAACGAGAAGGAATAAGAGGAGCGAGTGTTTGTGAACGCTCGCGAATTGCCGCGCCATACCGCTCGGCTTAATTTTGCCCTGAGCCCCTCGTAGTTATTCGAGTGCCGCCGACTGGCTCGTGTGGGACAGTTGAATCGCTCCCGGGGATTCGCCATCTTTTGTCTTAGCACAATGCCGGCCGAAGCACAAAAGTGACTAAGTGCCCGTAATACTCGCCATTATATGCCTCCTACCGGCACTTTTCTCCGCGTTACGCGTCTCTACGTTTCCCACCCGCCTCTCTCGTCCCTCCCCTCTCGTTTCCTCCCTCCTGCAAATCCCATACGGAATTCGCTGCATCTTGGACGAGAGCAACGTCTTCGAAAGACTGTAACAGAGCGCAAGTGCAATCGCGGTTGCTCTTTCGCGATCGTCGTGTCCATCCCACGACCGACAATCGCATCGATCGTTTCGAAACGTTGTTACGCGACATTATTTATGGCCGGTCGTTTTTCGTTCATCAAACTCGCACGGTTAGTTAGCAGCCGCGATGGCAATTTGTATGCACCGTGTCGGGCTGCGAAGGGCGGTGAAATCCGCTGACTGAAAATTGATATAACCGCTGCGCGTAACGTTCTCTCTTCGTACAATGCACCGGCATGACGTATAGCCGACATCTGGAGGCTCCGACCAATCGACAATGTGCCGCCTCGCACGAGCAAATTTTAATTCTGTCCGCTTTGAAACGCCTCTTGCACCGTGCCGTTCGAAATCGCTGCTGGCGCCACGGTCGTGCTGTCGCGTTTAAAACGCGAACGTAATCGTCATCGATTTCCCCGTTAGCGGCACTTTTAACGTTCTTAAGCGTTTTAAGGCGTTCCTGAGAATCTCGTTCGCGATAATGGGCGAATTGCTCGCGATTTCGTCCGAGTCAGCGCGTCTCGATGCGCCACAGAATAACGCGGTTCCAGCTTCGCGGAAATACCGATAACGTCTCGAGAAAGTTTCTCGTTTGTTAGGTACATAGATACGTTGTGCGTTCGAGGGAAAAGAAGCAAGACGAACGGCATCGCCAATCGATCCGAGTAGATATCGCGTTTTCCGTTTTTCTTCGTTATCGTGTACCATCAGGTGTAAGCAGGAGTCGTTGCCCTCGTAAAAATCCAACTTTAAGATCGTCGAATCGATAATAGGAGAACGCGTCGTCAAGCTACTTTGCTCCGTAATCGATTATTCGGAACAGGCAGCGACTCGGCGATTTCGATGGACTTATTCCGAATAATTACCACGCGTTGTAATGGCTTCGCAACGAAAGTCAAAATGCACACGTTCGCTCGCGTCGCATCGATGTAAAAGTTTTTCCATCGCGTCGTCGAAATGTATTCTCGACTCGTCTTAGCCCGAGTTCGGTTAACTCGAACTAAACGCGCGGCATTCCGTCTTCTTGGCCCGCAGTTCCTTTTAAACTCTGTCCTCGGCTATTTTTTCCCCGAGCGCTGAGAGCGCGTTTGGCTTTTGCGTCACGTCATTTAATTTCCGGAGTCGAACTCGAAAGTTATTGGGTAGTACGTGCTCGTCTCAATTAGGTCTTCGCACGGGAGACGCGATCCAAAATTGTTTCTTCTCGCATTATGCGAGGACAAACTTTTATTGGCCGGGCTCCTAGTTATCCGAAGAAAAGTTGCTTCCCGTTCGAGACAAGCTCGACGCCGGCCACTTTGGGTGCGTCGTTCCCGCTTAAAAACAGTTTTGCTCGTTAACCATTACCGCGAAGCGATTTCAAGGATCGTCTCGCCTTTAATCGGATAATCCACGCCGAACAAGACAACGGTCCACCGAGCAACGCGAGTCGACTTGCAACCCTCCAACTATGCGGCAATCGCGAGGGAAACTTTCTCCGGCAAACGCTGCTAACTTTTTATCCGTACGGCGGTTTTCGCGTTACGCTTTCGTTCGTCTTGGCGCAACTTTATATTCGATGCGAGACGAATATCGAGGCCGAGCGACATTTACGAACGTCGCGTCGCGTTTCCTGGGTCGCGCTATAAATCGTACGACCCACTGTATACGACTTAACCGTTTAATTCACGTTTTACCGTTCGCGAAGCGAAGGCGAATTTCGGCGGCGAGACGGACCGAGGAACCTGACGTTCGTCGAAGTAGAGCTGCGTGGAGAAGGGGAGAAACGACACCTCGTGCCGAGGAAAATTTTCTCGTTTATCCGTGGGACAAAGCTTCTCGTACAAGAAACGCAAGGTATAACGTAGAAGAAAATCTTTGAAGATTCAAATTATTAAGTGGTTCGTAATAGTTGCGAGGACCGAGTAGGAAAATCTCGAGATCATTGGAATTCGTCCCCTCCCGAGGCTATCCATCGATTTTATCGCAGGATGCGAGACAGCTTCCGAAAGAGATAAACGAAAGGGGAAGGAGAAGCAGGAAACGGATGCAAGGTGCAAGAGAGAAAGGAAGAAAGTAGGCGGTAAGCGTTCGATTAGAGAGCGTCTGATCAGGCCTATTAATCTTCCATCTGTCCGATACTATGCCATGAATTATGCATCGCCTGGGTAGACGCATTGATTTCTCAGCCAGACAGGAAAATATTATTCGAATAATTCAAAGTAATGAGTCGAGAGCGGACCTGATTCGAGCGGTTTTTCCAATTCCTCGTTTCCTCATCGTCACATCGACCGACATTGTCGACTTTGCTCGTTCCCGTCTTCCCTTCACCGATACTTGACCGAATCTTCTCGTAACAAGAAGAATTAATAAACTTCGAGTTTCTCGTGTGTCGTATCTAAATTTAAAGCGATACGATCGTTGCAGAATGTTCGCGGCACGATCATCGATCCATCGTTTCGATCGAATCTTTTCCCGTCTCACGACGATTCATTTTTCTTGTTTCGCCAACGCGGATACGATGCATCCGCTGACAGAATGTCGCATTGTTTCACGATGAATCGTTGATATTCCGTGTATTCTAGAGACGAGAGCGGTACGATTTACCGAAACGGACAACGACAACGAATTCCTTGTAAAACGTCTGATCGAGGTGTATTACGAACGAGAGAGGATAGCGAAAAGTGGAAGGGTCGTTGGTTGGACAAGGGAGAGCGAAGTGGATACAGAAGGGGCAGGGGTGGAATAAATCGGAGGAAGAAGCTCCGCGTATCGGATATCGTCGATAAATCGAGACCCGTAGGGGTTTCCAGGAGATTAACGGAGAACTTTGTCGTAGCGAGTGTGCACAGGACGCCACGAGAACACTTTTCTCTAATTCGATGGGAAGTTCCTTCGGACCGACTCACCGACTCGACTTCCGCTGCAGTTTGTCGGATCTTGGTCAGCCAGTTCCCGATTCATTCTGGAATCGGCGCGAAACTTTGATAACGATTATTCTGCTCTCGTTTTCGTAGCAAACGTCTCCCTCTGCCCACCCTCGTTGCTCACACTTTGCCACGCGATCCTACTTTCCAAACTGCGTCCTACTTGAATCCATCCATCCATCCATCTATCTGTCTGTCTGGCGTGTGTACAGATTGTACGCGGGTCTCTCGAGTTTCCGCATTCCATAAATATTCGGTAATTGCGAAATAAACGAAACTGGAACAGTTGGACGGCTAAAATCTCCGGGCGAAAAAGTAACGTAAAAGCGATATAGCGTGAGAGAAAAGGATGGCTTGAATAATACAACATTGACCCGTGACATTACGTAGCATACCGATCAACCGACTTCTGCCCTAACAAAGATCTATTTGCAGCGTTCTCGATGGCTCGGTGGTCGACTAAAATACTAGACGAATACGTCGTTCAACCAGTTCTATAAAAAGCGCGAATCGTTATGTTTGCTCGTTTGATATTCTAGCCATTGTACGTGCGCACATAACGCCCGTAACTTATGAAAGGGCAGCGTAACTGTTTATCGTGTAACGTTTAAAAAATGATGGCAGCCGACGTAACGCGTTCTTCCTTCCTTTCCCGACGATTCTCGTCTGGTTATCCGTGCAGCCGAGTCCCAAAGGTAGCAAGAGCACAGCCGGAGAGGCACGAAATGCGACGTGCATACGCCGCGCGTTTTAACCCGAGAAATACACGTGGAAACCGTCTTCGTATTTTCGCGACATCTCGGCCGCGCTTTTTCTCCAAATTTAACAACATCCGCCGTTCTTCGCTGCATGCAACTCGTCGAGAAAATGGTGTCGGTTAGCGCGACGGTGAACGCGATTAGTCAGATGACTCGCGTCTCGGAGGAACGCTGCAAAACGCGATGATATTTTTCCTCGCTCTCGTTCGATACTCGAGAGGCCGTTTCAGGATTTTCTCCGGGACGTCTTTGCAACGTTCCCAGGCAAGCGTATTCGTGGCAGCATCGACGGCGCTAGTTTGTTATCGATACACTCCAGTTCGCCCGCATATTTCGATATCTATGCACTTTTGCTTTCGGAGGATATCGCCATTGTTAACGGAAACTACGAGCCAGCTCTCCGGCATTGCCAATATAAATACGCGCATCTTGTTTCTTATCGAAACACCGATGCTTCCCCGTAACGATAGCAGCAGCATCGAGCGTGTATTAAATCTCGTTCCTTCGAAAAAGGGGATGTTCGTCTTCGACAGAGAAAGAGAGAGAGAGAGAGAGAGAGAAACGAGGGTATTCCCGGACTCGTTTCCCTCTCCTTCGTTTTCTGGCATCGAGCTCTCGCGACTTTGCCTCTCGCGTTTTCCATAATATCGGCAACGAAGCTCGAGAGCCGACCAGCACGGTAATCTCGTATCCGAACTTTCGCGACGAGGGCGCGAAACATAACTCGTTAGAGAGAGGAACGTGGCGGGCGAACGAGGCTGGGGCGGCTCAGCGAGCAAGCAACCAGCAACTAGAAGGAAAGGTGGAAACGAGAACGGATGCGAAGCGGAAGAGGGACCGGAGATACGAAAAGGTTATACGCGTGTAAAGCAAAACTGCGTTGGCAGAGCCGGCGGATGATGACGGTGGTTAGGCGGTTTGTATACTAGAGTCACGGTCGGTCACTGACTAGGCGAGAGAGAAAAGGGGGAAAACGGTTCGTGTATTTTACCTGGAAATTCCACGGGGAAGAGAGAGAGAGTGAGAGAGAGAGAACTGCTAAATAATATATCGCGGTCGACCAAAGTAGAAAACGAACGTGTCTAAAACGAGTTAATTCGAAAGTTTTAATAAACAAGTCGCGAGTTTTGGCGAGGAGTAAAACGAAAGAAGCGGCGGAAAGCACGCGATGTTGCTATGGGACGGGAGTGAGACGAGTATTCGGCCAGGAGGTATGGTTCACGGGGGATGTCGGCTACAAAGGGAAAGGGAACTCTGGATTGCGCGTCCTCGTGACGCAAGGGGAAGGAAGTACAGCGGCAGTCCGCAAATCATTTGCATAATTGATTAAAGACTGGTGCTGGTGCGGTGTGCGTTCCACCGACTCGAGCTGGAAATTGCGTCGCGTATAAGTCATTAAGAACAGCATGCGTTACCGAGTCAAAGGTGCGACGTCTTGATTTTTAATCGAGTTTAAAAACGGATTCCATAAATCCTTCTTTCGAAAACTAGAGAGTACGTTGGCGAATTGAACTATTTATTTTTTTTATTTTATCGATTACAAGCTAATTTTTTTACCCCATTTGCCCCTTCTTCTCCGTTGCGTTAGCCTGAATTCCTCGCGAGTCACTTTTTATCTTTTCGGATCGCTTTGATTCGCACAGACTAGTGAAATTCAAAAGAGATGTGCCGATATTTAGGATCGTGCGAATCGCGAAATCTCCGTCAGAAGTAACCATAATCTCGTAGACGTAGCACAACAGGCTCGTTGCTTAAAAACGGTAAAGATAAATGGATCCAGCCTATCAGCTTGGAGATATGTACGTCTCCGGTTTGGTGCGGAGGTGCCCTCAGTTTCTCGTGTTCTTTCGACAACGACTAAATGCCGGAAGGGACGGCTCGGCGAAGAGAGGCCGCTTAATCTTCTTGTCGCCGTACACTGGGAATGCCAGGCGCGCTACCGGAAGATCCGATGGCACTGCTTACTCCCCTCCGAACGAGCACCGCAAAAAGACTTTACTTTTCGTACTTTCTTGCCCGCTGGCTAGATTAATATACTCCGGTGTACGTGTTTCCCGAAGAAAAACTTGTCCCAAGCGGACGTCGCCACTCGTGGTCTTTTTTGCGCGAACGGCAGCGTCGCTTGCGAGATCCACGGAGAATTTTAGGAGAGCGTGTCGAGTCGTGGGCTCGAACGGCTACCAGGACCTGGTCGCTTCTGTCTTCTCGTGGAACGGTTCGTTGATTCTTCGATACTTCGTAAAGGCGGGAGCACGGTCGACCTTGCACGTTTACCCAGCCGTAGGAGACGATCGAGAACGAGGGACGTGGCCGTAGAACGAGCTACGTGCGGGAAACGTGCTAGGAAATATGTATGCGCGGGCCTGATACTGCGGCGCATACGAGATGTAGCGCGATAAAAAGTGCATTTTCGGCCTCCCAGAGGATCGCCAGCCCAACATCGCTCCATTCCAAGAACCTTCGTTTTACCGTTAATTTTTATTCCCTTTTTCGCTTTTTCCCTTCCTGCTGCTGCCGCTCTGGCCTTTTTTGTTCGCTTTATTTCGACCCCGTGGCACGATCGATGTCAGTGTAACTAGGTGAACCGAAGCCAGGAGCGAGGATTTCGGAACCGCGCGGCCGATTCGAGAGAAAAAGATGGAATCGGAATTCGCGTTGCCCCGTCCGGTTTTCACCTTGCGTTCTGCTGGTAGGGAATCGGCCACTTGTTGACGATTCGCGCCAACCGATCGACGCGCCTATAAATTAACACCGCGACCGGGTGGACCGATTAATCGAGAGAGGCAGGTGGGAATATCGTGGCCGATAGGAAACGCGGTCGCGTTACGTTGTAAATCAAGCAGCAGGCAACGAGCAGGAATACAACGAGAACCGTAGGTAGCGATTCTAGTCTCGAATGGGGTTCCTCGTGCCTTGTGCCTCGTGCCTCGTGCCTCGTGCCTCGAGCCTCGTGCCTCCCGCCTTCCTTCAGCCTGTCATTGTTCGCCGTCGAAACGAGCGAACTTGTTGATACCCTCTCGCTGGGCTATACCTCATGCTTCGTAACTAGTTTTCACTTTTCTAGCCGCGTTGGCTGGTACATGGCGCGATTATTCTCATACTCGGTCGTGTATCGTAGTTACGTAGCATGGCGGTGTATCACGATCGTGGGTATGTTTTACGACGGAGCGACAGTGTGTCTTCTTTCTATCGGAGAAGAGCTTAGATCGGTGCTGGAAGCCTGGAACGCCGATGGATGAAACGGAACCGCACCGTTCGGTATCCCGCGGCAACGTACGTCGATGAACGAGCGAAAGAGCGAGAAAAAAGAAAACAATGTTCCGATACCTGTGCAAACAGGAATCGATTCCGAGGGAGAGAAGACGAGGCACGAACGCGTGCTGAACGTACGCGAAGTCGTAAAATTCGCGAACCAGTCTCTCGATTACTCGGCTCGAGTAGAAAAGAAAGGTACGAGGCAAAGTCAATAATTTGAACGATCTCGCCGGAACGATCCATCGGGCCTGCTCGTTGAATGGAAAGCGTCTCGGTCGACCAAGAGTCGGAAAAAGAAATATCGTAGCGCCGAATACACGAGGATTGGTCGGAGTTACCTTAATTATTTTCTCTTCCCTCTAGTTCCATCCCGGGCAACATCGGCGAGGGGGTACGCAGCCGGCTCCCAAGAAAATTACAGGCAGCCTCGATAAATATTAACTCCGTAGCCTGGAAAGGTCGTGAAAGCTACACCCTCGAGTTCGGTCTCCGGTCGTCCGTCCCTTCGCGCCCCTTCCGCCCGCCAGGTTACGTTTCAGACGGTCAGGTTGCTCGAGGTGGTGCAACAGGGCTTGAGACGGAGGGCGCGAGCGAGCATCCAACGAGAAAGCGAGAGAAACCTAGCAACGAGAGAGAAGGGCAGAAGTCGGGGAAGGTGTAAGAGGAGGAGTTTGCCAGTGCGACGAGCTGGAAACGATGGTCGATACTATCTTCCAGCAGACGCGCAACATTCCTATTTATTCGGGTTAAGTAGCGCGCGAGCTGCTACGTACGAACGCGGGTTACACTTACGGAAGTTTGTCGGCGAGAAGGAATTGCTCGGCGATTCGTTCGAAACGTCGATCGAACGCTTTCAGACTACATTGCAATCTGTCTGAGAGAAAGCAACGCACGCCTCCAGGCCGTGCGTTGTTCTTGTTACACGGCCAGCATGTCGTGTTACCGTTTCGCGCCATTTAACGCGCAGCTGCCCACTGTTGTAATTCGCTAATTACACCAGATGGTCGTTGAAATCGATATGCGCGTGCCACGAGATTTGAATTTATATCGACGCGCGTTCGATCGCGTCCAGTAACAGTTACACGGGAGACGTCGTCGTCCTCTAGATCGCGATCCATCCTGAGAATTTGAAAAAAAAAAAAAAAAAAACACGACACGATATCGCGTGCGGGTTATGGCATATCGATTTATTTATTTACGTTCTCCTTTACTTCTTTATTTGCGTTACATTTGTTTATTTATACTTTCGACTAGCTTATTTACGTTTGTATATAGTCCAGCGACTGGAAATTGATCGCAACAGCGAGCGAACCGGTGAACTAGTGAACTTTAGCGTCCCGTTTCTCAACCGAGATCTCAACCGGCGAAGGAGTTTTTTTACTCATCTTAAATCACATTTCTGGCCTCGTTTTATGTTAATTTTATTTTTAACGTTGACCGTTTCGCGGAGCGCCACCGCCACGAAAAGATAAACGAGACGATGAATTATTCATTCGAAGATAAGCAGGATTTTAACAAAGAACGATCACAGTCTGCCGTTGGCTAACCAAACGTCTGGTTGGCGTAGGAGGCAATATCTCGGTAGATGCAACGACGGCCGCACCGCCGAGAACCAGAACGAGAACGAAAACGAAAAGGAAAACGGACGGAGAGGTGGAACGCGTCGATATTCGGACGAACCGCCAATAAGAAAGACGTATACGATTTTGCGTCCGTCTCTCTCGAACCGGTATTTCGACGTAATTTCCGAGCGTCCGTCCTGCCATTTCCCCGGCTCGCGGACTCGATCGTTTATCGTGCGCGCGTGGGTCGATTAATGAACGGATAATCGATTTACGCCAATTTCGTAGAAGCTGCTGGCCAAAGTACAACGTCTTTGATGGCGTAACCGCAAATCGTTGGCTCGGCCATATGCGCGGTTTTCAGCGAAAACAATTTCGCTGTCTTCTCAATCCGTTGCAAACCACAATGGAATTTATCGTCTATACCTACGAACTGGGATTTGTACCGCAACTGTTTTCAAAGGAGCACCGCAACGAGCATAAAGGGAACAGGATTTCGACGTGTTCCACTGTGTTTCTTCGCGTTCCTACCAACCTTCCCTCTTCAATGCCTAGATATAACGATTTTACCCGGGTATCTGTTGATTGTGCGACAAACGTATTATCGCATAGAGTAACCGGGTCCTTTGAGTCACCGTTTCACCACCCTTCGACGTCTTAAAACTCAATCTTGAACTTTGCGCGATCAAACGATCGTGTGCCCTTTTTTTCGTGCCACGATGTATGAAATATTCAAAGTGCAGTCTACTCGTAACAATCTTCTCTAAGCGAAACAAATTCTTTTCACCTGCCGCGTAGATATCCGCTACGCGTGTTCGTCGTTTCTCCCGTTCCCTTTATAAGAGCAGGAAATTGCATAAAAATCCGCAGTCTAATTACATGACACCATTAGTCTTTGACGTAATAACGCAAGAGTGAAAAAGTATCGCGTACTTTAGGTGCATCAAGAGAAAGTAACACGCCGGCGTTGTTCGACTCAGTTGTTCGGGCCAAGCATCATGCAAGAAATAATAAAATAACACGCGTTTGTCGAATTACGATAATCGTTGTGAAACTGAAAATATTAACCTTCCCTTCTATCGAGTATACGTTGTATCCCCCTGGAAGATTATGAGAAAATTATGAGAAAATTATTATCATAGAGATAAAGAAAATTTGTGCTCTCTTCGTTTTTGCAGGGGTCTCGACGTTGACGTTTGGATTCAGGCTTCGACGTTTGCCCGCGAGTCCGACAGAAAAACGACACCGGCGAACAGCGAAGCAAAGCGGTCGCGAGTCATCGAGAGGAGGAGCAGCTTTGATCCCGAGAACGAGAGAGTATCCTCCCCTTCGTCGTTCGCTACTCACCGCATGTAGAACGCGCACGGTTAACAATTACCGTTATCGTTACCGTAACGAACGAAATTGGCTGTTGCGTCAGTTTCAGTTTGCGGAACAAAGTGAAGCAAAGTGGAGGAGAACGAAGCCTAGAGAAGCAGGGAAAAAACGATTATCCCGTTGGAAAGAAATTTTTATGTCGGCTGGATCTACTGCATTCGTAGCTGTAACGGCCGGGCCGTGAGATTCCGCAACGGTGCCGGGAAACGCGCTCCTTTTGCCGAGCAGAAAGCAGGGATCTCGCTCCGTGGACGGATCGTCGAGGGAAGAAAACGGTAGAAAGTTAATTTCCCCTCTTTTTTCCATTTACGAAGATTTCCCCGCGGCACGCGTTTACGAACGACCGAGCTTATTATCGCCTTTAAAGTACCCCTCGAATCCATTCGTGCGCATCGGCTTTTCCCGGCATAGCGGAACAACGGAATAATTGTTTCGCCTATCGGCCTCTACGTTTCTCTTCGATCTTGCCAACAATTAATCGAATGCACGATTCAGGTCGTTACTTCTCTCTGGTCTGCTACATTTACAGGATCCCGAATAGCGAATGCATAGAATTACCGGCCATGCAAAACTATACGTACGCGTCCGGGATTTCGGCGGCGAAAGTCAAAATTTACGCGGAACGCTTATCGTCGTGTTTTTATCAGCGCACCTTCGCTAAGTCGCATCGATCCGAAATTCCGTAACGTTTCGTATTACTTTCAATTTGCCGTGCGAAAAACCTCGACCAACCCGATCGGAAATGGAACACGTTGCCAAAGCCGTGAATACTAATAACAATCAGAGTGGAATTAATTGTTGTTTCGTATCGACCGGTATTGTACGAGGACTGGTTAGCGAACGCAACTGGATATTGATAATTACGAAACGTGCTGTTATATCTATTATCGTTTAAAAAACATATCGCGAACGGCCGAACGAGAAACGAAGTTAAAGTTGATCGTCGTTTCGCGCCACTCGATCGAACAAAAATATCGCAAAAATACTCTGCCCGTATCGACTCGACGTCGCTGTCTTTGAATGCTTCGCAGAAATATTCGAGAAACGAAAGACCACCGTTTCACGCAGCTTATGGCGGCTTCGTATTATCCGCGTACCGACAAAGATTCGATCGAACGTCGAAAAGCAAAGTTCAGATCGTAACCGTGGTTCCACGTCGCTCGGTGTCGTTGCACGCGCGTGTCAGAGCTTTCGGTATAGACAGCCGCGTGCATTTCGCACCTGCTCGACTCGTAACGCGCACGCGCCCAGGTATGCGACCTACCGGCGCACAGTCCTCAACTGGCGCGACGTCGAGCTTTCGTAGTCGGCATCGGCCATCCGCGACGCGAACTTTCCCTCCGAGACGGTCCTCGAATCGGTCCGTCACGCCGCGCCGCGCCGCGCCGCGTTACGTCGCGTCTTCGCTGATGCGAATCGCACTCGCCCCTGTCTCTCGTCGAACGGGAAATTCGGATATAGAAGGCGGACGACATCGATCGTCGGCCTCGCACCGTCCTTTGCGAATTCGAATCTCGCGGGTTCTTGATCTCTGCCGTTGGAACGGACTCTCGATCGTCCTCTGGTCGCCGAAACTTTGACGATCGATCGTTGACTTTGCCTCGTACGTGGATACTCTGTCGTCGTTCGCAACTTGCTATTTTTCCGCTTTCTTGCTTTTCCACGCATCGATCTGCAACCGATCGATCGCGTTTTGTCCGGATCGCGCCGGCTTGCGAAAGGACAACGGTCGTGTGTAGCCGATGAATCGGAAGTAGCCTTGGCAGAAGTAGCGGCTATCGACGGCGTTGCGGTAAGCCGCTCTTAATCCCAATCGAAGATCAACGTTTAGTCCCTGTGAGAACTTTGAAATTCGATTAAGCACGGCGGTGGGGGAAATCTCGTGCGATCGAAGGATCACGGAGTACGTGCGAGCAAATCGAACGTGGTTCGCGTAGGTACGGAATCGGGCGGTCGCGACGAGGCGGACCTGGTCGTGTATTATCGATCTAGCGATCGCGTGGTTGGTCACGTAAAAGGGAGTCGACTGTGAAGAATTGATCGTGTCGCTGCAATTATGTCAACAAATAAACGAACCAAGGTACACCCACTACGCTCCACCCCTTCTTTCAATGGATCCGAAAGGGAATAGTCTCGGTCAAATCAATACGCATTCGCGTCACACGGTCGGAAACGGGAGGAGGTTCGAAGAGAGAGAAAGAGAGGAGAGCGAAAGAGAATCGAATCGGCGTGTGCATGTGTCCAGCTCACGGCCGCTCTCGTGCACGTGTCACGGGAGAAAAACAAAGGATCGGCCGAGCGATTCCGAGCGATTCCAAACGATCCGGTATCGTCCAGCAAACATCCGTCTACCTCGGTTAATAATTTGGCCGTTGTTCGTCTACCCGAGGTATTGGCCGACCTCGAGATTTCATTCCGTCCGCGGTAGACAACCTGCGTCGTTTCTCTTCCGATAGCAGTTTCCACGACAGTTCGGTCGACGATCTCGGCAAAAATCAAACATCCAGCACGGTTATACGTATCGTCGCAGCGGTGTGATTCGTGCGCGAGAAAAACCGGCGAATGCACGCGTAAATTTCGTCGACGAATTCGCGAGAGATCAACCTTCGGACGTTACAGTCGATCGTCGTGTTCGAACACGCGTGCTCGCCGAGGGAAGGACACACGTGCGCGTTCCTAGTCGAAGGAGCTCGGAGCTTTCGGCGAGATTGCAACAAGTTGCATTTAAAACCCGTACCTTCCGTACGCCGGCATACTTTCGTTTTTCTCTTTCCACCACACCGGCCCCTTTCCTTCTCCGGTCGTCTCTCGCACCTTCCCCCTCTTTCTCTCTTGCTCGTTCGGTGTTCCTCGAAACGAAAATAGGTAGCCAGATTTTCCGTACCGACGTCTCGCATTATTCCCGGAACTGTTCGTTTAATTCGTTTCGAGTTGCACAGCCGCTGAGATCGATTGCTTGAACGGGAAGACCGCGACGAAATATATTTCGATAATTGTGCGAAATTCGAGACGAGAATTTCTTGGTTGCTCGAGTGGGTCCGAACGAACCGAAATATCCTCGACCGTTACTTTTCGTCGACGTTGCGATCGTCGTACGAGATTCCGCTGAAAATTACCCGCCCTCTTAACGGATCTGTCTCGGTGCCAAACTATCGTCGGCGATGCTATCGAACCAGAGATCGGATGACGCGGCGCTACTCGGAAATCGCGGAAACTTCAAAATCCCGGCCACAAGTATTTAACGCTCGAGACGACTTTTAAACGAAGTCGAGGAGGAACCCTCTCGACGAGGGTGCGAGATGCAATAGCACGAGGGGTCGGGGCGCGACGACGCATCTCTCTTCGCATATTACAGCGTCGTTCGTTCGTGCCACGGACCAAGAAAACGCGAAATCCTTTAGCCTAACACGCTTTCTGTTAGAGATGATTCCGAGACGCAGGGGTCGAGACTGTTTTTCGTGGCGAGAGGCGTCGAAGCAAGAATTGGCAGCGTGAAAAGAGGTGTTTGCGACAAAAAGTCGCCAGATAAAAGTAGGCCGAAACAAAGACGACAGTGGTACAGCCGCCGCAACGATTCTGTCCCTTTTACTCGCTGGAGTAATCTTAGGATGTCGTAACGCGACGGGCTCGTTGGAAAACTCGTTTCTTATTCGGTAATACGATAATATCGTTTACACAGTGTTGTGAACGTACGTACGTGTGTGTTTGCGGTAGATCGTCGGCGATCGTCGTTGCCCGTTGAGAAGGAGGAATTGAATGTGGGTCGAGGACTGAGTTACACGGAATACGAAAATCGAAGAATCGAACACTGACACTGGATAGGTGAAAGCGAAGGTTGTCCACGATCTCGAGATTCGATCGACCGAGGAACGTATCCGACGATGGATTTTGTGCTGTTCTTAATCGCCGTGCTCCTCGGGCAGAAGGGTAAGTAGCTTTACACGATCTTAACTTAATTCTTTCGTCCGAATTTCGCTTGGAAGAAAACGGAGAAAAGCGTTATAGAAAGAAGTAGCGACTACTTTCTGCTTTGAGAACCGCGATTTCCTCGATATCTATCTACCTTCTAGTTATAGACACGCGACCCTCGTCTCGCGTCGATTCCAGCTTCCCAAGTATCTGCGATCTGCGCCGCGAATACACGCAGATAACGGCAAATCCTCTTGCTCTCTACCTTCGTGCCCTTGCCGACACCTCCGGCTGAAAATAATCTTTCCACGGAAAGGAGAGAAACGTGGAAACGTCGAACGGCAGCGAAACGCACGAACGCCGATTTTCGCTTTGCATCGAACGAAGCGAAGAATATAAAGGAACGGTTTAGAAACGACACTTTTTCTAATTACGTTCTGCCGTTTCTTCGGCATTGTCGCGGCTTTTCTCGTACACGAATGCGATAGAACGAGGAGCGCAACCCGAAAAGGGATACGCAAGAGGAGAACGAAAGGTACAAAGAAGGGAACCAGGGGGAAAAGGAAAAGGAAGAGGAAAAGGAAGAGGAAAAGGAAGAGGAAAAGGGTGGTGAGCAAGAGAGTAGGATGGCTAGAATTTATGGCGTTCCGGTACGCGAGTCTGCGACGAGGGAGGGAAAAAGAGATGCGGGGGAAGGGAAACAACGGAAGAGAAAGACGAAAAGTCGTTGGAAAGCGGAAAAATAAAAATCTCGCGTCAAGGAGCACGAACGGTGCAAAGATAATAATTAAACGGACGAATTCCGAGATCGCCAGTCAACTCGTGAAATTTACCGAGCGCCACGATCCTGATGACGATGCCGGAATTAAGTCCCATCGGCTAATTGCAGCTACTCGAAGATGGTAAAAATAAAAGAGGAATCGTGGCGGTTGGCCTCGCGCAACCGAGGTCAAGGAAATCGCGTATGCGACTCTGTTCCACTTCATCCTGCGATAATTGGCCCAAACTGTCAAGGAAACGAACGATCGATCGGAATATCGCGTTCATCGCCGACACGCTAGAAAACCTATAACCTTCGAATGTCAGAATCGATCGGGGCGATCGATATCTATCTTGGTGCAAGATTATACTCGACAGGTAAAATAGGTAAAATTTATCGATAGTTCTTGGCGATTCGAACAACTTTTTTTTCTAAAATAGCAAAAGCGTACCTCATTTCCTGCAAGCGTTCTGATACATGCGAACGAAAACGTACGTATAGGAGAGCGATGCAAGAATTACATATGAAATTTTCAGAGACGGTAAACTTGGCGGTAAAGACGATCCGCCGAAGAGAATGGATTTGCATAAATAAATAAAAGATGCACGTAGCCGAGATATATCAAAAGCCGTTGGAGCTTTTGGAAGATATCCGCGGGGGATAGAAATCGACGAGTTAATTGCCGAGTAGAAGAGGAACTCGGTCGCGCTCTCACGATCATAAATTATCCGTATTATGCCGAACAGACGCGTCAGTTCTCTCGTTTATCAATATCTGCGTTATAACGTCGGCCGTCGAACGCGACAGGATGGTCGCTGCTTTTATAATGGGATAATATTAACTGTAAATATTTCTCCATCGGTCCATTTGCGGTGGTGTTCGGGAATCGCGCATACATGCCTCGTTAAACGAAGCATCCGGTCCGCGGGAAACCTACAATTTTGATTTTCGCGTCGGTGCGCCACGATTCCTCTTGGGTCTTTCTAGTTTACCAAACAAGTTCGGTTTACGAGGGTAGGGCAGGGGCAAACGTTTTGCCCGGAATGTTTGTTCCGACGTAGGCAAAGACAAAGAAGAGGGAACGTGCAACGCATTCCGATATAGAAGCGATAACTGGCCGAGCGATCGTTTTAAACGCATCAGTGATTCTGCCTTTACGGGCGTCGATCGTTGCTTCTGTTGTTACGAAGCAGCGGATCGAGCTATCGTCGCGTATGTAACCTATCGATCGTTGTGCAGCGCAAAAATATGAAAAACGATGTCGCAGTTTTGACATGGCGAGACGAGACGCGAAGAGAGGCGACGAGACGAGACGAGACGAGACGAGACGAGACGATGGCGTAGAATAGGCAAAGGGAAAAATGATGGACGCGCGTAATGGAGACAAATAAAAAAAGAAGGTGACAGATTGGGGAAACGGGCACGGAGTAGAAAGCGGCAAATGGAACAGGTAGAAAGGGTAATCGGCGATTAAAACGAAGAAGGTAGCGCTACGCGTTGGAGGATAGGAAGGACAAATAACCGCGGTTCGAGTGTGCCGGACCTCGAATGGAAAACGTTCTTGGGAGTAAACGGTTGAACGAAGGTTATATCGCTTCCTTGGTCGCGAGTTGTTCCCCCAGACCCACCCTACCTGATGAAGATAAAACGGGATAATTATAGAGCCTATCGGGGATCGTGGCGCGGCTAAATTTCGTCGAGACACGCGAGATCGTCAAAAGAGGGTTGGCAATAAAGGGAAACCGGGCTTAAGTAAAAAGGAGAGAAAAAAATAGCGAAGAGGGAATAAACTTGGCGCTAGGGAAGTAAAAAAGGGTTAGGGGCGGCGAGGGGAAAGAGACTGCCGAGAACGGGATGTCATTAATTTTTCATACAGACTTGGCACATCTGCGTTCGGTCGGCTGCGCTCTGCAACCTCGCTAATTATTTCTGGCTCATCATTTTTCCTCCTCGTTTCCTCCACACTCCGTGTAACTTGCCCTCTTGCGGTTTCTGTTTCGCCTTCTCTCCAACCGTAGCCGCAGCCTCTTCGCCCTCTAGCATCGTACAAACCGTATTCTTCTTTGATAAATGCACGCCGATATCGTCTTCGAGTGCTCGTCTCATTTTCCATCGAACACGAAGACGCTTATCGACGGATCGTTATTTCCCAAGAGTATCGTAATTGACCGTCTTCGATTCTGTCTCTTCTCGCTTCTCGCAATTCTTCCAAATGTCACGTCGTTGCGTTCGACGTTCGAGCGTCGATAGTCCCCTCGCATTGTGCTCGCTTATCGTGTTCACCGGACAACGACCAAAGAGACGCGAACGCGTCTAACGTTCGCCACGGTCTAATTATTTCCAGTCGATCTCTGGTTTACCGTTTTACAGCTTTGTAACTGTAGCCGCAACCGCGAGCTCTCGTTGCCCACACGCACGGCAATAAGCTCTAATCATTTTTACCGCCTTTCCCCCCTTTCTCTCTCCTTGCCTCCTTCTCGCCATTCTGTCCTCCCTCCCTTTTGCTTTTGTAGCCTGCCTCGCTCGTTTTCCTCGCTCGCGTTCCTGGAAAGGTACTCGAGAAAGTGCGATTTCAGCGCTTTTCAACTTCGATTCGCCGACTATTTGGACCTCCTCGAGCCGGAAACGAAATATCCGCAGTCGGTTGCAGTAAAGTCGCTGCAAGATTTTATTCTCCTCTTTACGATAACGACTAATCACCGATTCGCCACACGTTCCAGCCTTCCTTCCTCCCCCTCACCCCTCCCTTCTAGTATTTTCGCGATCACGCGTCATCGATACATCCGTGAAAGTCGCAGTCGCTGTTTGTCTGTGTGCACGTGTCTCGATAAGGTCCAGACCCGCTGTACCGAATGCAAACCGTATCGTCGCGCGATGCGTGTTTCTGTCCGTTCACGGTTGCCGTTAATTCCACCGTTGTCGTAGATTACCGCTCGACTCGTTAATTACGACGGAGAAAGAGCCGGGTTTTCGTTAGCGGAATCCGTCGCATGTTTTATGTCCACGATTACTTAGTCCGACACCTAGCCGCCGTTAGTTTTTTATCGCTTCCGTAATTCAGCCCGTTCCTTTCCACTCGAACGCATCGCTCGCCAATAAACCGTTTCCAGGTGAAAGGATAAATCGGAAAACGGGAAAATTTTCCATCTTCCATTCGAAGAGCACCGGACTAGAGAGAATCCTTGTCGAATCGTTCGGTTTCGATCGCCCCTCGATAGCGTCTACGCTTTCGCGCGTCCCGTTATCTCCATTATTTTTACGTCCATTGTCCCGGAAACACGTAATTAGCTATACGTATGACGGTGGGCCGACCGTGCCTTTGCATACACGCGAAATCGATATGGTGCTAATTTACCAACCGAATTCCAATGATTGCCGTTGCATTAAATATTCACGTTGCAATCGCCGCGCCGTTTTGGGACGCGTTCGTGCGGTAGTAATTTTCAATTCCAGACTAAACGAAATATCGTAGCGTTGTCGCGTAACGAAACGACGTTAACGCGAGTTAAAGTGACGAATTTAAAGCGGTGTAATGGAATGCGACGTCGTTAGGAGAACTGTTGGGATTCGTTGGAACGCGTCACTGCACCGTACCACGCTTCATACGGAGCAGCCTCGTTTAAGATCGAACCACGCTTTTCGCGAATTTCCACCTATTTTATCTGCGTTACGAATCGACCATGTCTCCCGTCCTTTCACCCTATCTTTTTCTAATCGGGAAACAAGCCGATCTCCCAATGGGACAAATTCCGTCTGAACGGAGATGAAAGACGTGTTCTCTCCGTGCGGGACTGTCTTGTTCGCGCGGCACAACGCCCAGGAATTATTATTCGAAGCGGAAGAACCGGCCTAGGGAAGGAGGAACGACACGCGCGTACGATAGTCGGGCGATAGAGCCGCCGTTCGGAGCAAACGTTTCGCTCGAATGTCGGATAACGAAGATTTTTCTCATTAACATTCGACTAACGAGGCAACGGCGGTAAAAGATCCGTTGACAAGAGGGTGTCTCTTTCTCGGTGGCTTAGTCTCGCACGGTCGCGATTCGAAACGGTCGCGTCGAGTTCCGGTATACGGCGCGGCAGCAAAAACGTAGGAAAAGAGGGTGGAGGAGGAGGAGGGTCGATTCGGCGAGTCGGTCTTAAGCTCCGACGAGGATGTAATTAAAGAGAGAAGGGCTGGATGAAGCCCAGCGTCGACTCGACTCGAGGTTCGAGTCGAACCGAGGGCCAGCCTCGACATGACGCAGTCGCACAATTACAGCGAATAAAATTTAACGAAGTGTATGGCACGTGTACGCCGCGAACCACGATTCGCGCACGCGCTTAATTAAGTTCACTCGTCGCCCCTGCTAACTTGATCCGACGCGATCCAGGCCCGTCGAGGTATGTAAATCGAGTTCCCCGGCCAGTTCCTCCCGTTGCTCGGATCCTCTAATTTTCCGCGCGCGTACAGCTACCTCTGGAAAAAAGGAAGCGAGAACGAAGTGGGAAACAGCGATAGCACAGAGCGGCGAGAAGGAAAAGAGCGCGGCTCGATATTTTCCACGACCGATCCGTCGCGTCGCTGAAATTTCTCGGTCTTCCGATAAATTCGATTTATCCGCCGGTCGATAAAATTCAAGCGGACGTTGACGCGTCACGCGTTGAAACGAACCCATTTCCGTACACGCTGGCCGAATATTCGGCAGACGTAACGAGAAAACGAACGAAGAATCGAACGCCTACGGCTGGTTTCGCGTAACGCAGACGCCAGAGTTACATCGTACACCGCTAATTTCTTTAATTTGGACGCAACGCGCGCCAACTCCGACAACTTTAGCTGCGTATTCCGACAGGTGACACGAAATGTTCTCCACCACTTCGATTTTGTTGTTCGATACACGTAGGTGCGAGTCTGCAGTGCCGCGCCTCGCCGACTTCCGTCAGAGATCAGCGTAATTTTGTCCCGCAATTCAGAACCTAACGCAAACTCATTAAATCGTAACCGCTTCGTATTTTCCACGGTGTACACGGTGCGCTGTACATTTCTAATTAATTCATTCTGTTTTATTTTCCATAGCGCCGCGCCTCTGTGCGCTGCGCGTTCTCTTTTTCTCTTTCTTTCTCCATCCGTGAAACGTCTGAAGAAAAAGGAGCTAAAAGAGGAGAAATTAGTCGGACGAATTATTTCCGTTCTATCCTCGAAGGCATTTACATTAGGTGGGAAATTGGAAAAATGTTATCTCCCGCGAGAAACGGTACCTTCGAATTCTCGTTCCGTTTCCATTTTGGGTCGAGAAGCTTCCACTTTTCCGCCGAATGTCGCCTACCTACTTGCTCCGGCAAAAATACGTATCCGAAACGCTGTTGGGTCGTGTTGCATCGACCAAGCCAAAGGAATATCGAATTTTCCCGAATGGGTCGTCCCTGTTGAAGCATTTTGGCGCAACAGATATCGCGAGGACGAGGGGAAACGATGATAAAACAATTTTTCGAAATTCAATGGAAAAACGTTCGCGTGTGAAATCGCGCGTGGTCGTCCCGTAGGGCCAGCCTTAATTCGGCTTAATTCGTCGATAAAACGATTGGTGCCGCCGCGTCGAATCGTTAACGCTCGCCCCGGCTCGCTCCGCTTCCGATCGATTCCTCTTCGAACCCTTTTTCCATCGGCCTGGTTGGTCTGGTCGACGCGCTCTCGTCTCGTTAAGCGATTTCAAGCGAATTCGTCCCGACCTCTCCGTCATCTCAATCGTCGTAAATCAAGACAGATCTTCGTCCGACAAGGATTTGACTTTTGCTGACGGTGAAGGAAGATAGTCATGGGGAGAAAACAACGTCGTAACGCTCGTACGCGTATCGTGATACCCCGACACAAAGCTGAAAATGGCGAGTTAGTATTTCTATATTCCGGGATAATTAGAAATAATACTTTCATTGCTCAACGCCGCGACGAAAATACGCGCTAAAGTAACCGCGACACAGTAGCGGGAGAAAGCGCATAAAGCCGGGTCCCGTATTAACTCAAACTTGTCTCGCTCTCGTTTCTCCGTGTCCGGAGAGCAACCGTGATTCTCCCTTTTTCCCTTCGCGCCGTTTATATCAGGACACGCGCGTAAAAATTTAGATACGCGAGACCACTGGTTATTTCACCGCAAACGTTTACCAAAATGCGTAAGCGCAGAGGTCTAACGAACTTTGATTACTTTCCATTTTACGGCCAAAAGGGATAGGAAAAATTCATTCGTCGAACTTCGGTAACATCGCGCCCTTACATTTTTTCCTATTCGAAGTTGCTGCGAAATTCAAATTATGCCGCAACTACGACGTCTCCTCTGACTTCACCGACCCCGCTTCTTCTTTTTCCTTTTTTATTCTCTGCTTCATCGCGCGCCTCGCGAAAATTCCTCTCGCGTTACGAATCGTTTCCGCCGCCTCGTTCGTCATCGAACGTCTTTAAACTTTGAAAAGACGCATCGCCGACGAACAATGGGACGTCGCGTCGCGGGCGGCCCACCTACTCTCCTCCGAACTTCCTGTCGAACGAGAGAGCCGTTTCTGGCTGCTGTCCAAAGCGATTTCGAATTCCGCGTCGAACTCGTCCGAGTTCGCGTCCATCGGAGATCGAACGCGCTTCCATCGTAATTCGTTCGATACCGTTTTCTTCTCGTTTGCCCGCAATCGGTCGGTTTCGTTTCAGTTTGTACACCGGAATAGCGGCCGAAACGTCGAATTCGATCCACGCCTGGGTTCCTCCACGCGCCGCCAAAACGTGTCTTTCGATTCGATCGACGCGGCGGCACGAAATGCCTGCACGAAACTGGGTAAATACTACTGCGAAACTACATTGGTAGTCGCGGTCTACTGGTAGCCGCGGTTTACACGGGTCGACGACAATTAAACCCTCGACGCAGATATCTACTATTCATCCTAGCGATACGATTTTCAGACGTATCACTGGAATATCGCGAAACCGACGAAAATAGTTTCGCATACGGTACACTGGAAAACACCGTAGCTTCGAGCCGTGCACGATCCTGCATGGAAATTTCTGTGCGACGGACGAAATCGACAACTAGCAGCGTGGCTACCCATCGTCGACTCTCATTAAACATTCAAATGCGTCGGGTGGCCGAACATCGCTAGTCAGTCGTTCGCTCGCACCTTATACGACCCTTCTCTCCACTTGTCGCGACCCACACGACCGAAGAATAATCGCACACCGGAAGCTGACAAAGATCGAAATTGCCTACAACGTTGATCGCCAATTCTCCTACGGGGAAATTATCGTTCGGCCAATTTATTTTGAACAGGGTGTATAGCTATCAGGTTTTCGTACGGAATATGCCAGTAAATTGCGATCTTTAGTTGGTGCAAAATGTAACAGGCTTAGTCGTTGTCGTTGAAAAGCCTAAATCCAATAGAATTGCTACAAAAATGCACATCGACTACTAAATACACGTGAACGTATACATGACGAGATTTTGGACAGCCGAATTTTGTCGATCAATTCTATGGGTATAATGAGGGGAAGAATGATTTATAAACATGGGTCACCTAGATTTTCGTTAAAAAGTTATGGAAAGAATACAACATAGAGAAAGAAATAATATGGTGGTGTCTAGTATAGCCTTCAATTTTACGCTATTGTGCTTTCTTACGCGCGAAACTTTACAAAAGAAAGATATATCAAGCGAATATTATATTGGTTCATTGAGACGAGAAACAATGAAAACGAAACATTTTATTTTCGGTCAATATGTTTTATTATTCTTCCTTTGTATTCCGTGTTTTTATTATAGCTTCCCAATAAAGCCTTTCAATGGCCTATTCTAATATAGCATTTTTTGCTTGTTATATGCCTTGGATGCCTTATATAGTACTAAACGTACATTTCTCCGTGTCTTGGAACATAAAATCGAACGACAGAGCATAGGAAGAAATCACTCGGTAAAATGCTTCGAGATCATCGAAATCAGTAGGACGTAAGTACCCTATTTCGAACAATTACCCTGGATGGAAAATTCGAAAGCAGCACAGTCCCGGTTTTCGTCACGGCAATTTTTATTCTTGTTATCATCATTCGCGGACATTTCGCGCCCTTTCGTGTACAAATTCGCTTAGTATACAAAGTGGTTGGTAAGCGACGACGATACTCTGTCAGTGTTACATCCGAAGGAGGATCGCGAATAGGAAAATTCTCTCGAAATTTCGTTATCGCTGTCGGTCGAACTGGTTTCTCCGACTGTGCAAACAGATGTTTACCCGGCTGTATTTTGCTCCAGTTACGTTTCTCACTGCCTTTTCTTCCCTTGGCTCGTTTTAGTCGTCGACGAGTTGAGTTTTTGGCGAGGCGACGACAAACCGTGGTGCGCGCGTGTCCCAATTCACACACACGGTCGTTTGTCTCCGTGTATCAAGCTGCACGAAGGTTCCGCCATTATCGTATCATGGCAGATGGAAGGGTTATGTGTACCGAACCAGCCGTAGCACCCCTCGGGGAACATGGAGCCGCATGGAACTCGACCGAAGCGACCCGTTCCACTATGAGCTCTCCATAAATATCGAATGATTGATTTTAATTGGGTCCCGCTATCTCTGTTCGCGTGGCTTTCTTCGCGTCCATTCACCGAGATTGCGAGAGAGCGTTATCTTGGAAATCGCCGCGAGAACGAGTTCCAACCTCGTATCTAAACTTCCGATACCTATCTCGTTCGACGCAATGAGAAAACTTTCCCTCAGCCGCTATCGAGTCCGCGCGTTCGTTCATCCTCTACATCGCTTGTATCTTTATCCCTGATACGCACGAAAGAATTTCCTAATCGCCGGATGTTTCCATCGAAATTTCCGTCTACGTACTTTTTCGTTTTCACGAGATCGGTAATCAGCTAGAGAAAGAAAGCAAACACTTTGTTAACAGTTTGACGATAAATGTTCAGCTACCGTTTCGAGAGTCGCTATCGCGTTTGACAGTTTGTAGCATTTTCCGGCGATCGGAATCGATTCGAATCCGTCGATATCAAGTTGGAAATCTTACAATCGCGAGATAATTATCGTTTGATTTTGCCGTAGAAACGCAAAGTGTCAGAGGGTAGCCTTCTCGTCTGTTTTATTTCGTACGCTAACGTTCGTGGCGTAGGTAAAACTGCCGCGCATTGTACGGTCGACTCTCAATGACTAACTGTACCTTCTGTCACATCAGCTCCACTGGATTCATAGGTCAAACAAATGTCCTTAATGGGTCTTTTCGACTCTCACGATATATGGGCGTACTCCGGCAAACCCGGATATCCATTGACCTTTGTCATTCTCCAGGATCCTTCTCGACCCTCCCGCCAGACATTTCGAAAAATTGTGTTCGCGGCAAAATTTTTCTCCCCGAGCGGCTCTCTGGTTGCGCACGGTAATAATTAATCGCAAAGCTGGCCACTTTGTTCCCCCTTGTCGCGTAGCGAATATTAAAAGAAAAAAGATCGCGGTCGAACGAAAGGAGATGGTACGTACGCTCGTCTAGCCGATCCGCGTTCTCCGTGTCGATCTCGCTCTCGTCCTCTCTCACTGTCTCTCGAGAGGCCCGTCGTCGAGCCGAACGTTTTCAGCCGAAAAAAGTAGCGCACGACACGACACGCGCCCCGTCTACGTGATAATTAATATTAATGTGGCATGCGTTTCAGCTGAGTCAGCCAACCGTGCACGTATACCGCGCTCCTCTTTTAGTTTTCTCTCCTCTCCCCTTCGCCCATTTCGCGTTGCCGCGAGGCCAATGGAATCGATGAACTCGCGAAGCACGTGAAAAACCAGTGGCTACTCCACTGTCCATTGGACACGACCGTCTTCTTCCTTTTCTTTCTACCCTCGAGCAAAGCTACGTCTAGTTTTCTCTCTCTCTCTCTCTCTCTCTCTCTCTCTCTCTGTCTCGAAAACAACGACGGAAACGGACGGCGTGCGATCTGTACCCGGTTTTTACGCGCCTGACCGGCATCGCCGGCGCCCTTCGCCGCCCAGCAGGCGTTCGAGGGGAAAATGTGCCTCGATAGCATTACGCGAGGGCCGTGAACGTACATACAAGCCACGGTTTAGGCGGCCCTCTCTTTTGTTCGCCCGTGTCGTTCCTTCCCTTCCTTTTTCACTCCTCTTTTTCCTTTTGCTTACAATAGCTGTATGCCGAGGGACACGCGCGCGTGGTGACGCGGTCACGCCATAACCCGGAAGCCGCTCTCTCTCTCTCTCTCTCACTCTTTCTTTTTCTACTTGTCTTTCTGTTTCTCTTCTGCTTCCTCCCTGAAAGAAGGGCCCACCGAGGCTCGTAAAGACAAAAATCGGCTCTCTTATCGTTGGATAAATTTATCGTCACGACTACGCCAACCTTTAGCTACACGGTAGGAGGGAACACGAGCCACCGAAACCAAAGATACGAGTCGAGGGAAAGGCGCTTCTATATCGCCGCCTGGATTGTCCGGCCTCGGGCAACGGCACACATTCCGTGTTCGCCACTTATTTCTCGGCGGTTCTCCTTCGCCTAACCTACACGCACCCCTGTCTACGTACGCACGCACGATACGCTGCTCGCGCTTTAATAAATTGCCATCGTTGCGGTCCGATGGTGTACTCGAGAATAAATCGCCGAACGACGAAATACGTATTAATTCTTTGGGAAAAATTCAGCCGGATATACGCTAGCGGCAAATATACGATAAAATAAGGCTACACGAGCAGCCACCTGCGCTTTAACCTTGGGCCTCGAATAAAACGAACGATTTATTCAAGAAAAATAAGTAGCTGGCGGAAATTATGGCAACTCGTTGTATACCGGCAATCTGTGCCAATTACCAACACGTATTATCTGGCGTTGATCTTACAACTGTACAAAGATAAGAAGCTGGAAGGAAAGTTATTCGACGTTTTATTTGTGTATAAAACACGCAATAGTTTTGATCGCTTGAAAAGTAGAGATGCACGGACGAGATGACGTAGCCAAATATTCGCTCGATTTCCAAATGGACATCCGCTGGTTCCAACGCCACTTTGTCGTAATATTACAATCGCACGATACGCGGACGTCGTACAATGTCCGAGCGAGTCTGTTTTATCGTTGTTTTACACCTGTTACGATCGTCTGTGCTTTCAAAGCTCGCCACTCACGATCGTTAACCTAGTCCGCGATCGTTGGCGGAACATACAGGGGAAGGAGGAACAAACGCGCGGAACAAACTCGAAATCGGTATCGCAAGTACCATCGAAGGTCGTGGCAGACGTATCAGCCACGTTCGTACGTACGGATAGCGTAAGGTGGATAAACGAAGAAGGACGCTACGATCCTCGCGAAAAGAAAATAACAGATTTGCAGGATGGTTAATCGTAATCGCATAATGAAAACGTTAATGTCGACTGACGGTAGCACGGTCGCGTGAAACTCATCCGAACGCGATAATACAAGGACGGCCTTTACCTTTCCGTGTCTCCGGCCCCCTTTGAAGGAGCGCTTTAATTCGCGATAAGTACGTAAGGGGGAATTTAACCGGTGGCGTGACCAGATACGAGTTAACTGCCTACCTGGCCGAACAACCACTGTATAGGATAAGATAACGACTTCTCGGACGTCCGTCCGGCCAACGTTCTCTCTATCGAGCAACAATTTCGCTCGGCCAATCGGTCGCGCGTTTGCGATCCGGAACAAGAGGAATTCTTTTCTCTCGCGTTCCCGCGCTTC
Source organism: Bombus terrestris (assembly GCF_910591885.1). Taxonomy (NCBI): domain Eukaryota; kingdom Metazoa; phylum Arthropoda; class Insecta; order Hymenoptera; family Apidae; genus Bombus; species Bombus terrestris. The sequence goes on along the minus strand of NC_063282.1, from coordinate 1,309,534 downwards.
GATCGCTTCCGATCGAACGATTCTGTCAAAGAATTCCTGGAATCGTTGCGAGCCAACCATCGGAGAAAAATGTGTGAAAGCGTGTGACAGGATAAAATTGTATACCACGCTTACCAACTTCGTAATTACGGTTGCCGGCAATCGAATCAACCAAAGTGGCGATACTCCCGCATTTATGTTTTCCACTTATTTTTATCCGACGAAATTCTTATCCATTTTCCATGCAGTTTTGCTGTCACGAATTCGTTCAGTTCGTTACTTAAAGTTCGTACGTACAATTTTAATAGCGTTTATTTTAGATTTACGTTGTACGATTTACTAGCATTATTTCACTTTTCCGCTTTCTGAAAGGATTGAATTCGAATCGGTTCATGTCGTGATTAAAAGTGAATGCACAAGTGATTTAAGCTGGCTTTAAACATTTTCATTCAAGTCGGATGAATTGCCTGGTTTGGATGTTCTTCGACGAAATGAACTCTGTGAAACGAATCTGGCTGTGTAATATCCCATGGTAATTAATTAATTGCGGTATACACGAGCGATTATGTATCGAATAATAATTCGGCCGGCCAAAGAAAATTTATTATTTACGATGTGGCGTTATAGTTGAAAAAGAGAAATTGTTCGATAGGATTCGACATCGACGATCGGGATTGTAATTTAAAGATATGTCGATGCCGCGATAGAATTTATATATACGGTGTTACACAAAACTAACCGCTAGGTTTCAACGAGTTATCTCTAAATTCTTTGTGTTTCTTCGTTTGTTTCCAAAGCAAAAAGAAGAAGAAAAAGAAGAAGAAGAAGAAGGGAAAAAAGAAAAAGAAAACGATTCACCAACTGGCGCATACAATTACACGCTCGACGTATAAAAAATGGCTCGTGAATCGTCACTCGTTACGAATTGACCGAGAGGGGAGAGCGAATTACGCGCGTCTATGCGAATAAAACGCTTTTAACCGTAAACCTTTTCGCGGCGAGCATTCGGAAGCAGAGTAAAAAACGTCTAAGGGAGAACTATCTTTGTATCGCGGTTGCTGCGTTTCACCATTCTCCGCCGACCGCGAATTTTTCAGCTCGTGACGATATTGTGCGACGACGGAAATCGGAATAGAGCCCGATGCGTTTCCGGACGAAAAACGGAACTCAATGAGTATCGCTCTCTCGTTACCGTGCCAATTAATCTTGCTTGCCTTGAATCACAGGTAAATTGGCTTTTACGATTTCGACGAATCGAGGCGGAATTCGAGGACGGAGCTTCTCTAACCGGAGCACTAGAGACGGACAAAACATCTCGTACATAGACGCGGGATGCGATCGTATCGCTGCACACGCTGGTCCGATGTTTGAAAAAGAAGAAAAGAAAGCTAGTGGTGCGCATTTAGCGCATCCAACGGGAAATCGCGACGCGCGTCGTCGAAACGAGGCGACGTTGTCCCGTTTTGACGAGACGACGATGAACATAGTTCATAGATAAAACGCAAAGTCTTTTGTTCTTTTGGGATAAACCGGCTATTCGAAATTCGCATTCTTGCACTCGAATATATGCGTACAGAGCGCTCGGGTAATCGACAAGGGAGCGATACGACGTGAAAAAACAAATCGAAAATACAGAACGAAACTTTTTCACGTGGCGCTTCGTTCTGCGGGAAATTATTTTTGGCATTTTTTGCAAGTATGCGTATACCGTACTAGGTTAATTCTTAATTTAATCATGTTCCAACTCTATCATTCTCTGCATCTTTTATATTTATTTGTAGTAAATAAATTTTCATAAATTTCACGTCAAAAGATTGCTCTTTTTTTTGTAATTTAAGAATATGATTTGAAAAATACAAAAGACCGGTTTTTTGCGAGAAAACACTACTGTTGAAAGCTTTTTTAACACGAGTACATTCTCCGTTTGATACCAGCGGACTTGTGTTCGAAACATTTTTCTGGTTCAACTATCGAAACCAGCTATACACGGGTTATAGGAAATCTACCAAAGAGAACTTTGATGGAACGTTCAACATGCCATAAAACGTTGGTGATTGTTTGAAAACTGGACTACACCGGACTAGAGGAATTCGCATTAAGACTAGCTGAGAATTCATCTTATATTCGTTATATGGCTTGAGAATTATCAACCGTCAGATAGACAAGTTTTGAAACATCGATCGCCTATCGCACAAGCGTAAAACAAATAGAAAATAAAATGACGCAACGGTGATAATACAAATTCTGGTATTTTCATGGTATTGCTTCTGATAGCAACGACCGTATCGCGTTACTGGAATTTCGCCTCGGACATTTCATCGCGGATAGCATTTGCGGACATTAGGAAGTACCGCGGTAAACGCTAGCTAAACAGCTCTTCGTTAATTTCACTTTGGCGGATTTGATCCGAAGAATTCGAGAAGGGTTCGTCGAAACTAGCGGTTCTCTGTGGCTCTAATTGGAATCCCGGCCGATATCGAATCAACGCTGTGAAGAAAGCTCGTTAGATTAATTTGCGCGAAATTAACGAAGAATCGCTCCTAACGAATTTTAACGTCGATCGTCCAGTAACGATCAGCAAGGACTTTGGTGACTGGTTTTTGCCGCGACAACCAAGAGAAACGCTCGTAGAACAAAGATGTACTCTACGTTTCGTTTTTATTTTTCCATAAATAATCGCCTTATGGCCGTTCGTACACGCTGTTCGACCGGACCGTGCATACCATCGTGCGAATAGCATCGTTGATGACGAAGTACCTGACACAGAGGAACAGAAGGCACAGGACGCGTTCGCGTAGAGAAAGCGGCGAGTTTGGTGGAGAGCCGACTTGGAGTGGCTATTCAAAGTCGAACCGGCGTGCAATTAATTCCTGAACGCGGAGAAAGCGAATCGAGGCGGCCGATAGGGTGCACTTGTGACCCGCGTCACGATCGTTCGGCCAAAAGCTGAGTAGTCCGGACCCGAACTCGCTTGTCTCGAAACGCCGCGGGCACTCTAATTCAATGGACGATTCCGTTACGTACACCGTAAGCGACGTTATTGTCGTGGCTACGAACCTCTCGAAACCGGACCCCGCAAAGCCAAAACGAGACGTCAAACCGGCGATTCTGTGCGCGGAGTTATCGATTCGCAGCGAGTCGCGATTCATTCGAAAACTAATTTAACGTTCGTTAATGCACGGATATCAAATTTGCGCCTAATCAAATTTCTTCGGGCAAACGTCATCGTTGCCTTTCTCACGGTTCTCATCGATCGATTTTTCATCAATGGAATCGCGCTCGATGAACCATTGGAAACGCGTATACACGAGCAACGTAGTTGTTAACTCGGGATAACGATACGTAATCGAAACCCGTCTATGCGTTAAAAAGTATCGCTTTGAAGGCTGCGTACAAACACACGAGACACGAAGTTTCACATAGAAGCTTAAGTCGAAGTTTTCATCGACGAAACTGCTGATCGAAGTATAACTGGAAGGATGAAACAAGCGGTGAGATGCAAATCGATACAGCCCCGCTGCCAGTCCCAAACGAGTACGCTGTATTCCGTATACCTTTGAAGCGCGAGGACCGAATGGCGAGTCCCTATGCAGCCCAACGGCGATAATTTGCAATTCGCATTTAAAACACGGCCGTGTGTCGGCTTTTTCGTGTTGGCCGGTCGCGCGTCGTAACGCGTACCATCGCGATTAAAGAGTCCTTCCACGTTTACGTAATTTGCACGCGGAACTGACGCGCTTGGCATTTCCAAGTCCATTAAGATCATAGTCCGGGTAATTAGAAGGACAATGTATCTTGGTTCGTGAGTGGTGGATTAAGCGGTACGACCGTGGAAGAGATTAACCACTGGGAATGGTTCTTTCCAGCACGGTAACTTATAAGCCAGCCACGTACGCGAAACGTCCTGGACTCGCGGGCCAAAGTTACCTTGTGTAGAAATTCCGCTTACGAAAGAAAGGAAAAAGAAGAAAAGAAGGGGGAAAAAAGAGGGGGAGAAAAAGAAAACGCGATGGGACGAAACAGAGAATCGTACTCGGTTGAGGCTTGCCTCGAAATCACGTTAGGACGTACGAAAAATTGCGTCTCTCCGAAGGAAATAATTCAAGCAAACTCACCTGCCGGTCTCTGTGCACTGCTCGCGTAACGATACATTACGGACGGTATATTTTACGATGCAGAGAAAGGCCGGCCCTCCGTGGAATAGCCACGCGTACCGTCACCGTCGTAAAATATCGCACGAGCTTAATTAAACGCAAACCCCTTTGAACCGAGCACCGAGCGCTAGACACAGTCTCGTTCTCTCGGTTCTGCTCGGTAGCTTAGTGACTCCGCTGTACTGGCCACTCTACCAATCGCATTCGCCAAACGTACCACCTTCTTTCTTTCTATTTACCTACTTATTTATATTTATCGTTACGTGTCGTTTATCGTTTGTTCGCGACAACCGTATCCAATGGAATTTCTTCCGGGTACCTCTCTACCAGGGAGGACCATGGGAAAGCGAAGAAGAAAGAAAGGAAAGCGGCCACAAAGGACAGTACAATGGAGTTTGCGGAGCATTGTTTGAACATCTAGTACAATCCACTCGCGTCCTCCGTACCCCGCCTCTTGGTCATTCGATCGAGCCACAACTTTCCACAAGCTTTTCTTCCTTGTACTAAGTAATAGTCGGTGGCTGGAGTCAAGTCGAACACGGGTCGACTCGAAGGTCGCCGCGAGATTTTATCATAGGAATGTCATTCGGGACAGAGTGGCGTTCAGAGTGCCGTTTTTTTAATGCTTTCATTGTGCGCTTCTCAGTAGGTCAAGCGTTCGGCGGCATTTGAATCGAAAGAGATCCTCACCAACGATCGCAAAGATGCCGTTGCTAGCTAGCAAGCATGCGCTGGATTTCGCGCTTCTTTAACTTTCGGCTAGTCCTTGCACCCCGTTCTTCGAAAGTTGGAAGACCAAAGGGGCAAATATGGCTTCCGTCGGTGTCTAAAAAAAAAAAAAAAAAATTTGTTTCCTCTTTCTGTTACAGTGACTGGGCTGAAGCTGCTTTACATAAGCGTCCCGCCGTACTCCTTTAGGGGCCAGAGTGCGCTTCTCGAGTGCAGGTAAGAGTACTCGGACGTGGTGTAACGTCGTCGAGCGGTGTCGTTTTCAAAGAGATTCTCGCTGGTCCTTCCGCGTCTCTTTTTTCGATCGACCGACGACGATCGATCGTACAGACGCCACATTCAGGAACGACAGGCGCGAAATCATCGTCGGCTGTGTACTTGCCGAAGCAAACGCGTACGTCGTTGTTCCTAAATATCGGGATGTTCGAAGAGACAAAGACGAAAGCCGATGTTATTAATTGGAAAATATCGCTTTTCGTGTAGCGTGACGTTCGCCACGACGTTCCGCGCGATGCTAACAGGTGTCGTAACGCTTGCGAACGACGGCGTAGGAACCGTTGGCATTTTTCGTCCGACTCGACGTCGCGTCGTCACGCGCCAGTCTCCCACAACGATCCTACCTCGCTGGCGACGTTTTCAGCACGCGTTCAATGCACGCGAGATAAATCGATTCGCGGTCATCCAGCGAATAAATCCCTGGAAAACGACAAAGCCGTTGGAGTCGGACGCGAGCGATCGAGTGGTCCGATACGAGTGGGAACCGCAACGAAGAAACGCGAAGACGGGTCGAGCGATTTTTCTCTCTTATTTACAGCAGGGGAAACCAGACGAGAAGAACTCGTAAAGACATCGATAAGATGCCAGCCAATAACGTATCGAGTTTACGCTTAGCGTCCGAGCGAGACGGTAAATAAGATTAAAAATAAGACGAGAAGAAGAGGATGGATCGGTAATCCCTTGGAGCTAGGAATCTCGATATCTTTCCGCTCTCTCCTCGCGCTTTATTTATTTATACTCGCAATATCGTAGACCGCAATCCGAGCGGGAAAGCTTCCTCTTACCTCTGTTGGGTTTCTCGCCTGAAAAAGATGCTTCCCGAGGCATCCGCGCGCGTACAATCTTCGACTCCCGCGAGATCTCTTTCGAATTCGTTGGCGGAACCCTGGCCTCTTCCTCGCGCGTCTGCTTCCTGGCGTCCCTGTGCCTTTTCCTCTTCCGGTTACACCGCCATCTTGCAGATTTCGCTAACAGCCACGAGAGCTTCTCGTTGAATAAGGGCCGAGTTGCTTCCAACTATGCGGAAGTTTCGTTCCGTTGTCTATTGCCTGGAACACGAATTCGAACGCCTAACTCGAATGAACGTTTCGCCCTCCAGTGAACGCGAGTTGGAACGCGCAGCCTGTAGCGTCCCTGCGTCGATCATCGTAGCGGTCCGTTCTCCCCGTCTTCGTCGGGGTTGTCGTATGGCCGGTAATTGCGCGAGTCCAGTAGTTAGCGCGGAATCAAAGTTTCTTCCGGTAGGAAACGACGGGTCTCGGCGAATCTCTGTTAACGAATCTCGATTAACCACGATTCATAGGCGAAGACGATGCAAGGCATCCGAGTTTGGCTTGGTTACCGGTGCTGCTTGATCGTTTCTTTCTCTTTATCTTTATCTCGTCGTTTATAAAATCTAGCTCGAAGCTTCGGACATATAAACAAATACCCATACCGATAGCTGATGTCTTTCGACTTTTTCCGAATGACCGTATTTTTGGTACGTGATCGATCAGAGATTCGAATAACCGTAGACGACAATCGCGTAAATAGGGTCGAACGAATCAGACGACCGAACGCTGGCCATGGATTTTAGAAGTGGTCGAGAGTCGGTTAATACAAGAAGCGTTTGTGAGAAAATCGTAGAATAGTCGTAAAATGTTTGCAAACATGTTTACTGGTGAGTACGCGCCTTAACGGTTACTACGGCCAACTAAACCCTGCGAAACTTCCGCGGAGTTGACCAAACTGCCGTTCATTCCCATACCAGACGACATCTATTCCCCTTGCAGAGACAGAACGCGCTGAACGAGTAACGCAACGTAGGGCACGAGGCTTTAAAACCCTTCGGCATAAAGCTTTCCATGGGAGTTTTAAATATCATAGAGTCGTTGATAGGACAGAGTTTCGAACAGAGCTGTCTTCGTAGCTTTAATAAAATCATACGGAATAGCAGAACACACGGTGTAACACGAGAGTATCAAAGAACAGCGACGAGAGAGAAGCCGAGTAGATAAATTTTGTGGTGAGATCTCGTATTTGTAATGGCGTCGGATTAAAAGCTCGATCGGTTCTCGAGATATAAAAACCTCGAGCCTCTAAATTACGAGAAATAGCGAATAGTATCTGCTTTATCGCGGAGAATGCGTGCGCGTGATCGTAATAGTAAAAACAACGTCATCGACTCAACGTGCCGCTGACCATCCCGTAAGACGTTGGAGCCTGTGAGGTAGGTCAGTAACTGGAGGTGCGCGTGCGAGATTCGATCGCGGAAATAGGAAGACGATATTAAAACGTTGAACATTATGCTCCGCTTTAAACGATGATATCTCAGGAATGGAAAGTCGTAACAGTATAAAACTGAAATCGTTTTAAAGAAGAGAGTTTCCCGTTTCCCGCGAGCTTATTACCATAGCGAAGATATGAAGAACTTTGGAATAATAATCGTACAAAGTTTCGGCTACTTTAATACGTTATCCGCAAGCTTGAAAATACGCGTATCGTAACGAAATACATTATTCCATTACTTGCGAATTAATGTTGCGCGATAGTACTGGTAAATACTTTTAACTTGAACGGTAATGTGCTACATGTAAATTAGCACGATATCCGGCTTGTTTTCGATACGATAGATAGAATACGGTAGAAATATCGATCATTCGTATTAATTTCTCTGTTGATTTATACGGATTGTTTTCGGGCTCGTACTAAAACACGAAAGAGTGGTATAAATCTACATGAAAAAATAAATCGAAAATATGGAGTGACATTTTATCGTAGCATTATTTTGGAATAAATCGATAATAAAAATCTGTCGAATACAAGTACATTTACACGTGTAATCGCACGGTATGCCTGCATACATACGACGCGTGTCGACGCAATGCTTGCTTGAAATACTGTTTGTATTTATTAAATACTAAGCAATGAGAAATGAGATACAAACGTATATATTACAGGATAATTTTATTTATTAGTATTAAAATTCTGGAAAATGATTTACTTTTTGTCCCACTTTCGCTCTGTGTATCGACAAAATGACAAAAGCTGAACGTCTGAATCGAATATGCAACAACAATTTTACAATGCAACAAAAAACATTGTATCCGAGTACAAGGTGTGTGTAACCGACGAATACTGAACACCGACTTACTCAGAAACGAGTTTTCGTACGAAAAAAACGTCATTCTACGATTTCGATTCGATCTTTCACGTACGTTATCGCGAAACGAAGCTAACGCTCGTTAATCGCGTATATTATAAGAAACATTCGATTATCTGAGAAACTGTTGAAAGTTTTCAAGATTTATTACACATATTTTACTAAAACTCGTCTCGTTAAGGCTCGCGCTGGAAACTAGCGAGTGTCTGGTGACTCACAGACGAGAGCGTACATCCGTCTGCTTCTCGATCGTATCGCCAAACCCTTTGTCGTAACACTTTGGCTTAAATAATCGTTAAAAGTCATACTGAACATCGAAATACATTTTGGAAAAGATGGAAGCAACGACCATGGTCGTGGATTAACCGTGTAACGTGTCCTCGATGATATTTCGTGGATCCTTAAGCTCCGCGCGCGTGCCACCATGTTAATTAAGACGTAATGAAATTATGGTGCCAGCATTGCGCGTCCTACAATTACGGCTAGTCGGAATATGCATTCTAATTAGTGGCGCGGACTCAACGACTTTTCACGAAGAAAATAAGGTCGACCGTTGGATATCGCGCGCGCCTGCATTTCTAGTGGGTACTTGTTTTCACGAGCAATGTAAGAAACAGCGAGCAATTGCCGAGTTGACTTTGATTTCCAGGGAAAATCGATTTTCGCGAACGTGTCGTCCACCTAGACCGCGAGATCGCTCGATAATATCCAACGAGACGGACGCGTCGAACCAAAAGTGCACCGTTGATCGCGAAAACCGATCGATTGAATCAACGCGTTGATCTCATCCGCATAGTCAGCCAGCTGCCGAGCAAAATCCCAAGATTAATTCACAGAACACGAAGCCGTGCGCAAGATAGAGATTTTTTCAATTTTCCACGCTTGGTCTTAAGCGTTATTTTTCTTGGGACCGATGCTCGCGTCGTATAATATCAACGCGTTATCGATTGTATCACGGACGCATCGGAAAATCTATTTAAGCGTCATGGAATGGCGAGCAAGAGGACGAGAAATGGAGAAGAAAGCCGTAACGCGAGTGGAGCGCAGGTTGTCGAATGGCGTTGTTCGAATTCGCGAATCGGTCGTGCGTTATCGAATTATAAAGTTGAGAAGCAAAATTCGTCAGTTAGAGTGGCATATCCTGCACGCCGCTGGCACGTATCCTCGAACAGACTCTATCGAACTATTACGTTTTGAAACTCAATAACTTGAGAACAGCGAACCGGCGTAACGTTGCGATATTGAATTGAAACTTTTTCGTTATTCTTGTATTTTGATCGATCGATTTAGCCCTCCACCAGAGATTAAAAATATCGCCTCGTAGCTTTTGACATCGAGGCACGGATTATCGTCGGGAGAGACAGAAATCGGCGTGTTTTCTAACTAGTCCTACTAGCTAATAATAAGTACTGTTACGTATTGCTTCTTTCTTAGCATTGACGCTGGAATCTTGAAGCGATTTCGCTTGCGAAGAAGACGCACGTACCGCGCGACGCGCCACTCGAAATAATTTAAGCTTATCCAATAAAATATTCATCTATCACCCAGTTGCCAGAAACGCGTTGTACGCTGTATAAGATTCGCCGTTGCTTTTTTTAGATTTTAATTTTGCTGGTGGACGGTATTTCGATACGTGAGTGACACCGATAGACGATCGAACGTTATCATCTTGGTGCTGTACCGTTGTATGGACATGGCAACGAAATAGCAAAAAGCACGTGAGATCTGTGTAATCGGAGTCTGAGCTCCACTATACGTCGCTATACGAGCTCCACTGTACGTCGTTAAGAATGAGGAGAAGGTGTGAAAGGACCTTGGCGTAGTAGGTCGTCGTCTTTTCACTGTACGACCGAAAGTCCAAAGTCTCGCAACTTTCCATTTTTCCCAGGTATCTACCAGCCAAACGAACGTACTCTTTCCGACTCTTCGTTCTTACGTTTAGTTGTCGTTTCCTTCCGCTCGATTTCTTTCAAACGGTAGAACGTGACGCGTTCGTCCAGCTCTTTTCTCCGCGTCCTCGTTCCTCACAGTCCTGCCAAAACAACCAGCCATTCGTATTCTAATCTCATTCTCCTTCTCTTCTGGAATAAGGCTGGCGATAGCTGGTACATAGGCCGAGAGAGCGAACGAAACGGCGGCGGTATCGTTTTCCTCTCGTCCCTCGTTTCTCCATTTTCACGCAGTCACGGTACGACGATCAGCATCGAGTTTTATAAAGTCAGGCTGGCGCGACATTCTCGACGACAAACACGGTCGATTCTCCTGTTTATTCTCGGACGTCTTGGGAGGCGCGTCGAGGATAGAACCTACCGAAAGTCGTTTGAAAAATGGAAGGAAAAGAAGATGGAGCGGTAAGACGAGAACGGCAACGAGACGATTTGCGTAATTAACGAGGTTCGAAGCTAAATTGACATTTCGCTCGGAGTGTTGCGCGATACTCGGCATCTTCTCGTCCACTCGTAAAATCGATGTGATTTATTCAAAGGACGCTAGGAGTCGGTAGGTGGTGTCCATTCGCAGAGTCGTATTCGATGGAAACGATCGTCGCTTGGTCGAGCAGTAGGCGAGGAAACGGACGAGAGGATGAAAGCGAAGGGGGAGGGAGGCTGTTCGGGTAGAACGCGTCGTTTGTTTGGCTCGGTATCCTCGATTATCCGGGTCGACGTACCGTTTTTCTCGATGGAAGCGACATTCTCTCGCGGAAAAAGGAAAGAGTTGGACGACGAGCATGTACACGAAGTTCTTTGATATTGGGTGCCAGTCGAGCGCCAGGACGGCAGCATGACGTAGCAAAGAGACGGGGATCGTTTTCCGACGTAGGTATAAATTGCAAATTAGTTTACCGTCCCCAGCGAGCGCTCGGTTGTTGGTTTATCCGGCGCGTCGCCTCTTCTCTTCTCCGTATCCCGCTCCTAACCTCGCTCCGTCCTGTCTCGTTCCGGCAACCCGTTTCACCTCACCTCGTTTCATTCTCCGTTCCGTTCTCTGTCCTGTTCAATTCCGGTTCGCCTGTTTCGTCCCGTTCCAAACGGCATTCCGAGCGGCTTTAACGGGGCGCGGAGACCAACGACCAAGTTCCTTCGTGATTTTGGCGCGCGAGCAGCCGTCCCTCTTCGTCTTCTTGCTCGCACCCGTCGAAATTCCGAGAAATTTCACCGCCACGGAGATCACGACCGGATTCTTCCGAGCGCGACTAACGCTTCGCAAGCGTACAACGGAATCTTCGAATCGGAAGCAAAGTCCAGAGACGGAGCGTGCGATAGACGGTCGTCCTACGCCGAGACGCGCTCCTTTATCGCAACTTTTCGAACAGAAGAACGATCGACTTCTCTTCATTACAAATCTTCCAACTTTGCGCAACTTCTTTGAATGGCTGGCGAATGGTAGTCGAAGTCGGAAAAACGCTTTCTCCGAGCTCCGTCTGGGCCATCGAACGAGACGATAGAGCGACGACGGAACGAAGATAGTCGGGCGATTTTCCAACGTCAAGAACGCTTTTACGCGCATACAGGATACGAGGTACAGTCGCGATACGTCGAAGCTTCAGCCCTTGCGCTGCTGCACCGAAACTCTCTCCGCTGCGAACAATGGGGTGCCCGGTGGATATAAAGCAGCTTCCCTCTTGCGCGTTCTACCGCGACTCGCAAATCCGACACGCGATAATTTGATCAAAGAACAGAGAAATTTGCCTGGCGCGCGGTCCTGTACACCGTCGCTGTAGCTCGTTGACGAGCGGATACCGTGCGCGCACGTGCATACTCGACGAATCGAATCGAATCGGATGGAATCGAGTCGAAACAAAAGATTTCCGCTTTGCCGTCTACGACGCAAGGTCTCGGAGAAAGGGAAAGCAAAGGCGAGAGAGGAAGGAGGAGGGTGGAAAGAAGGGAAAGAAGCGGATACGACGGAAGAGAAAATTGGTAGGATCTATATAGAAAGGAGGGAAAGCTGGGAAAGCTGGGAAAGCCGCTACAAAGAGAAAAGAAAATGGAAAGGCGGAGCGTGAGAGCGGGCGAGCTTGGAAATCCAAGGGGAGGTGAAGGGGGAGTTCCCGCAGGACACGACCCGGCAAATGAGCCGGAGGATGCAAATCAATCCCACGACGCAGCCCTCCAAATTGTGCACCTACGCTCGAATGCGGCAATCCCTTTTCCGGTAGCTGCAGCTGGCAACTAGGGAGCTACCTCGACGGCGGCGACGGTGACGGCGATGGCGACAGCAGCACCGGTGCCAATGCAAGCGGAAGCGAAGCAACCCCTCCCTACCGGATGCCCCCCTTGGGTACGTCGGCTATGCAACGATGTCACTATGCGACCGTGTCGCTCCGCAATGGTGCAACGATCGAGCAACCGAGCAACCAAGTAACCGGCTAGTTGGCCAACAGACTGTACAAACGACGTCGCGATACGACATCCTACAGCGGGAGCATCGACGTATTCCATACGATGGTGCACGGTATCTAACGGTAACGCGGCGTGCAACTACCTTATCGTACTCTTCTCGTCGTTGCCTCGACGATATAGAACGCCTACGTTGAAACGTAATCGACCGACTCTCCGTTGCAACGCAATTTAACGAGTCGAGAGAATGGCAGAGAGGAAAGGGGCGAAGCCGACGGGCTAAATTCCGAAAGACGATTACGATCGAGACACGAGGCTAGACGCGGACGACAATAAGAGAAACGACGACGCATCCAGCCATCTAGGAATGGCGGAGGAGGAATAAAATACGAACGCGGATAAAATTTAATCGCTGGTAAACGTAAGCTGGTCTTCTCGCTGCTTTGTTATCGAGACGATCGCCGCAAGCAGAGTGTGTATAATAGATACGGTCCAATTCGAGGATGGAAGTACCGCGTATTAGTCGACGAGTTTTCCAACGAGCGAGTTTCGCCGTCGCGCGTTATCCGCGATCGTTCCGCCGGATACGGTCGATGCTATTACGCGAGGCAGGCAGTGAATCCGAAAAGCAGGACGTATCGCGCCACGGTGACTCCAGACATCGCCGCTCCACTCCAACACAAACGTGCTAGTTTAATTACTTTACAAATATTAATTATCGCGTTGCACTCCAACTCGCGCTCCAGTGGAATAGCCTGTTGCGCTTCGCGATTTTATCGGCGATTCCGATAGCGGAACACGAACGGTATTGGTGCTGACGAACGACGATCACCGAAGAAGCACGGCAAAGTGGAGGTCGATTCGATTTCGTTACGACGAAGGAAACTACCCGAGGAAACAGAGGAAGAAGGAGAGAGAGAGAGAGAGAGAGAGAGATAGGGGGGCGGGGCGGAAGAGACGAAGAAACCACGTTTGCTTGTAAAATCCTCCGGACGTTCGATTCCGTGGAATTATCCGAGCTAAAAGATTTCCGGTTTTCGAAGATGGGACGCGAACGGAGAATCCTCCGAGGGACCTTTTTTTAATTCCTCGAGGGACGGGAGAACGATGAACGAGAGGAAAGCGCTCGATTAGCAAATTGATGCGATTCGCGACGCTACGCTTGGATCGCGGATGTTGATCAATTACCGTAATTGTTGTTCGCCAGGTTGGAAGCTTGTCACGCGACAGTGGCCCGTTCCTTCCTTCGTGCCGGGCATCATTGTAATCACGTTAAAGCGCATACCTACGGACGAACACGTAGCTCGCACGATTCCCAGCAACCGCTGTCTCGTTTGTCCTGCGACGCGAGAACCCGAATCGTTTTTACCTGGCCGTTCCCACCCTTCGCATTACCGGCGTCTCTTCCTTTTCCTGTTGCTTCTTCCCCTTTGTGGAATGGAAAAACGTTCACCGCCCTTTTCCAAAACCCAACAACGCTCAGTTATATAACATTCGCGAACCGCGGAAGACCGAACAGCCGGGATAACGAAACAAAACGAGACACCGAGACCAGATGAGACGATTCCATGGAATATCGGATAAACGAACGAAATCTCCGATATGTAAAGCAAAAAATACATCAAACGCGCGCTCGATACTTCAAATACGTTGCCGGAAACCGGTAACAGTTTCCATTACTCGCACGGCCCAACCATCGAAACGGTCTACTCCGCGACTAATCGAGAAACGATTCCGCGGTTCGTACGCGTCACGACTACCGTTTCATCTGCTTTCGTCCTCGGTCTCGACTAATCGATATTAACCAAGAGAAACGCGCCGAGGATAGACAAAGAGAGAGAGAGAGAGGAAGAGAAAACGAAATATTTATTTATTTGTTTAATGGCCATTCTGTTTCATAACCGGTAATCTTGATAGAAATAATTGAAATAGGATGCAATGACACAACTATATATGCAAGAAGAACCTCTTTTATATACAGAGACACACGACGTACATATACATGTAGCACCGTTCGTAAGCATCGGCGCATCGAACATTTCTCAGAAAATTCAAGAATCGGTACCAGGAAGCGATTAATCGATCGGAACCTTGCATTTGCGGAGAGTAAAGATTCATGGAATCGAACGTATCTGTAATATGCAAGCTCTCGCAAACGCATTCCTATTACAGCATTAAACGTATGAATTCTTCACGATCGAACGTTCCAAACGATCCTGAATATTCTACCTCGTGCAATAAGTTTGTACCGTTCTTTATCAGAAAGAAACTTTTCACTCTCGCGTATTGTCACGCGCGCGAAATCCCAGCGCAAGCAAATAGATAAACAAATCGTCGAGAAACTATTCGACCGACGCTTTTCTTAACGATAAGTCACGCATCGTTTGCTCTCTTGTTTCAGATACGACCTAGAAGCGGACAAGCTTTACTCCATCACGTGGTACAAGGATCACGAGGAATTCTACAGATACGTGCCTAGAGGGGAACCTACGAAGCACAGCTATCGCGTCGAGGGCGTTAAAGTTGACGTGAGTTGAAAGCTCTCCTGTGTCCCGCAACGTCGCGCACTCTTGTTCCGACTTTGGTATCTGATCATCGTATTGCCACGTACCACGCGCGCGACATCCGCTGTCCGCGTCTTCTCCGCCTTCTACTTTACGGATTATCTTTGTACGATTCCGCTCGACGCTCATGCTCGATCGGAGCGCGATTAACCTTCCCGTGATCTCTACCACGGCTCTCTCTGTCTATCTGTCTGTCTATCTGTCTCTCTCTCTCTCTCTCGCTTTTTCTCGCTCTTCTCGAAGACTGGACGAAGACGAATCAACGAGATCCAGAAGGAAGAGAAGCAGCGATTCGCGTATGGCGATGTCCCCGTTACCAGGACTAACAAAGCGAGCGACATCGACAGAAATTCCATTTACGAGCGACTGGTAAAAGTACAGAAGGAAAGAGCAAGCAGTTACTCGGCTCTTTTATCTCGTATCCAACTTCAATATCCAGCGTATCTCTACACGTGTATAGACGTATTTTTGTATTACGCAATGCGCTGAAACGCGCGCAATTACCTTTGCGAATATGCGTCGGTGGTCCGATCTAAGGTAAACATTTCGCGAATGCTTCTCTTTTTTCTCTCACGGTTGCCGACGTATCGCGAAATTGAGTTCAGTCGGTGGGAAGGTAACGAAGGTTCGCTGGATACGGAAATGACGCGACTCACTACGATGTTATTGTTTTATTTAACAAGTTTACTTTTGGATTATGTTTTTAGCTGGAACTTTTTACGTTACGTACACTGCCGTTTAATAAGCGAACCACTCGGAAACATAATGAAAAGCATAAAGAGGCGACGACGTTACAAACGCTATTTTTTAAATTCGCCTCGAGACTTGCCGTTATTTGCGCGCCACCAACTTGTGATAAATCGACTCATGGAAAATGGATTCGTTTCAGAAGCGAACATCGACGATACCGTACTTGTGTAACGAAACTGAGAAATTGACGAAAACTAGAGTTCGCTGGTTCGTCTACTGAGAAACTGAGCCGTGTGTCAGAACGCCTACCGGTCTCGTGTGACAGATTCACGAAGGAAAAATTAATCGATCGGTATCGGGTGTTTGTGAAATCCGTTTGAAACGATTTTCACAGCACCGAGCCAACGTATAATATATTTAAAGCTCTAGCCAAATAATTCGTCGATTCTTCTGCGAGTCACGCAAGGATAACGACCGGAGGATCGTAAGCGTCGTTTATGCGCATACAGAGTCGTAACAAGTGGCTGCAAGTTGACGAGAAATTGGCTGGCTGATCGTAAAGACGTTCGTTTACTCTGGTACTGAACGAACAACGAAACCAATATCACCGGCAGTGCAGAGAATTTGCGTTTTTGCGAGTCTCATTCGGAGGAGAAAAGGTGAAACATTCACGTACGCGTACAAATGCGACCAGGTGACGATAAACTAGCAGAGTGCTCGAATATTGAAGCGTTTCGTGTCACGCGATAAACGTAAAAGTCAGCCATTACCGGTTCCTCGTGTAACCATCGGTTCATGAGTATCAGAACACTTGCGAAACTTTAAATCTCCTACCTTTTTTTCGCTCGCTTCTGAGTTGCAAAATTTCTTCGGTTTCTATCTTCCGTTTATCTACGTTTCTCAAATTTTATCGATATTAATTATGGCGATCTTGTTTCGTTAGACCGTTGACCAAGCAACGTTCCGTGAATGTTAAACTCTAGTCGATTAATCGTTGTTTCCATAGTTTTCTCGATCCCCGGACAAAATGTCGAGCTACGTACGATACCAACGACTCGCGAGCAAGAATAGAGACCTGGAATTCGACCGCGATAACGCGACCGATCACCATGCGGAATGTAAAACCGAGTCGCGCGCTTGTTCGTTGAAGAGATGGCTCGTCCACGGCCAAGACGGCACCCAGCTTTGAACGTAAGAAGCCTCTATTCAATTTCCCTTTCCGAATTTTATTCCACGTCGTCTATAAAAGTATTTCATCGAACCAGTCGGAATGGACGGAGTAAAAAGGCCGAAGGAACGACGGGGTGGAAAAGCATAAAGTTCGCGATACGTTTCGATATACGTCGACGAGGTGGATGCGCGTTGTCCCCGTACAGGTGGAACGAGGTCGCCTTTATCGTGCCGAATAAATGTTTGACGAATCGGGACGAGACTAGGAAGAGAGAGAGAGAGAGAGAGGGGGGGGAGAGAGAGAGAAGGAGCGAGATCGCCGCCATCTATCGTGACTGAAGGAAGAGCCACGCGGTGTAAAGTCGGAAAGGCGGAGGAAAAGCTCGGAGGTTAAGAGGAAGAAAGAGCAGGGTGAAGGATAGGAGCAACCGTTGGCTAACCGATCGATTTCTGGGATCGCGCGATGTGGTCCCGGAGGCCGTGGAAGGCAGAAACGGATCGCACGAGACTCGTCTATTCTCGGTACGATACGTCCGCTTCCGATTCGCGTTTTGGAAGGCACGAAAGTTCCGTTTTCCTCGACGCTCGTTAATATCGGCCGACGCGTAACGAGCATTACGTGAGTCGAATCGGCTCATCCTTTCGCTCCGTTCTCGAGATCGAGAAGAGAAAAGGAAGAGAAAGAGAGAACAGCTATTAATCCGACTCGGTCCAATGGCTCTCCGATATCGACAAAGAAATTTCTCCGTGGACAAAAGCGAGCGTGTCTTTTCACCCCCTCCATCCGGACCATTCCTCCACTTGGATACGCTCACGTGACACTTATTGGAGTAGCAGGAATTAAGTGGATTTAGCGGGCGGACTCGTATATTTTTGCTCGGGCTCTCGACTTTTAATTTTCCCTCTCATTCCACTTCCCCCCCTTTTGCACCGTTACGTAACACCACACTTAATTTCACTATCTGAAAATTTTAAATCGTGGCCCCGATTCCCCGCGTTTATTTAACTCTCCCTTCGCTTCTGCCGCGCTCGTCTGGTTAAAGGTCGACTTTACAAAGAATAGAAAAAAACCAAATGACGGGACAAGCTGCGATTACTCCGCGAACGCGCACGGTATCGCGGCAGACTAATCGACGGCTAGCGGAAACGATTAAGCGCTTTATCGACCAGAGATCGTTCTCCTGACGAC
This sequence comes from Bombus terrestris, assembly GCF_910591885.1. NCBI lineage: Eukaryota > Metazoa > Arthropoda > Insecta > Hymenoptera > Apidae > Bombus > Bombus terrestris. Next base: position 1,291,301 of record NC_063282.1, on the reverse strand, counting down.
GCAACGCTTTCACGCCGTTTTCCCAACGTCGACCATTTCGAAACGTCCCACGGTAATCCCCTCGTTCGTTAATTCCCTGTTCGCTAAAGACGAAGAATGTGCCGCGGTTCCCTTTAAAATCGTGTTTCGTATCGGAGCGAAACTTTTCATCGGCTAGGAATCGAAGTCTCAAACCTCGAACTCTCTCGCCAATGCTTTCGCGAAACTTTTTCCCTCTGTCTTGCTCTTTCGTTCGAAAGTTTGGCCTTCCGAGACAGCGATCCACTCGTTCCGTGTCACGACGCGTTTTCAAGAAATGTAGCACACGCGAAACAGCGGAGAAGAACGAGTCACGTTTTATCGGAACGCATCCGACGATGTAGCGACGTGCCGCGTTTCTCGCTGAATCGCAGACACGCGTGTCTCTCTATCTCTTTCTCCCTTTGCTCCCCGAGCGACCTAAATCGTTCGGCCGAGGAGTCGCGTTCACCGGACGAAATAACCCCGAAGGTAATGCGATTCTCTCCAACATTTCGACTTTCCTTCACCCTGCTCCCTTGTTTTCCCGCAACTTTTCTCCCCGTTCTCCAAAGTAAATCGATTTGTCGATGAAGAAAGTTTGCGTTCGACCGAGTCTCACCGCGGCGGAATAAACGTCGACGTTTCCTCCCGATCGCTAAAAACTTGTCGGCAACTCGATCTGCGCACTCCACATCCAGATTCCGTTGGATTCCTTCGGACGATCGGATCGTCGCGACGCGGACCGACCGCGTGCAAACGGGAACGAAGAAAGGGGAATATTCGTAACGTTGGAGCAGAAAGACCCGCGCGTAGGGTAAACGGATTAACAACGTCGCGATTCCATCTATTGCGGGTCTTCCCTTTCCGTGCGAGCTTCCAGCGATCGGATGAATCGCGATCGGATGCCCGCTCGATCGCGTCGCGACACCCACGGTTGCCGCCCGTAGATACCTTTCCCGATCGAACTTCTCGAAATAATTGGCTATACAGATCCCTCGTGCTTAACACCGTTATACTTTGCATCGTTACGCTTCGACGCGATGTCTCGCTAACGTTCAGTTAGTCTCATCAGGCATCGAACGACTCACGGTGGAAGCACATTTGTTACGTAAAGAGGAGGATGGAAAATTTCGTTCGACGTTGGCCACGAAGGTTAGAAATCGTGGCATAAAACTCGTACAAAACGCGTTTAGCCGCTTTCGCGATGCTTAGCAACGGTATCGAAATTGTTAGCGAAACATCGAACGTGTGCAACCGGGACGCAAGGGACGGGAGACAGACGCACCTCTGAGCAACGTCGGCTCAGCGACGTACCTTTTCTACTTACCGGTGGAACAAGTCCGCTGTACCCATCTATCTCGCCGAAATAACTTTCAGTACGTAGAGCCGGTACCGGCGGCGACTATGGCAATAAATCGATATAAGCGCGTAAGCCTCTTACCTACCTAATAGCGTAATATTCTGTCTATGAAGAATAATTTCAAACGGCGTGTGGAAAACGCAGCAGCGAGCCACGCGAAGAGCTGGACGGTGGACTTGGACGCGTCGAAGAGTGGCAAAGCTTCGGAAAAATTGGTGCGAAAATGTAACGGTGGCTGTTTGCTCGCTCGATCAAACGAGAAGCTCCATCTCGTTCCATTTGTATCGGTAAACTTTAGTACGGAGAGGGAAAGACTCGCTCTCGTCGATGGAACGCGGGTCGACAGAGGCAAAGGGTTTTTCCCAGGTCGACAGAGAAGTGCGTCGACACACGGAGCCTGGCATCGATCTCGCCTGCCGCGGCCACGAGATCCCCTTTGAAAGATAAAGCGATCGTTGCCAGCCCCAGCTTGCTTCCTGTCGCGGATAGCCCAGGAGAGAAAACACGGTCGAATCGAACAATTAGCGTTCGATCTGGATTCGCCGATCGTGTAAACGCCTATATTTGGTCGTTCGGTATGAGGAGGGACGAGCAAGTCTAAACACTCGGGTCTTCTTCGGCAACGATTTGTAGAGGTTCCTCCTCCGTTAGTTTGCAACGAGGTCTCGCGCTATGTTTCCAAGGTTTCAAACAGTTAGTTTACACGTAGTAGTTTACGCATCCAGTTCGGAATAAAATCATCCTTGTAGCTAGCCGAGAGGTTGGTCCTTCGAGAAAGGTTCCTATCTGATCGATGCTTCGTAACCACGAGCGCGGACGATTAACATGAAAGATTTATCGAGCAACTTCTCGTTTGTTACAGCACCGAAAATCCAATGACAAGGAGGTGCTGCTGCAGGACGTGAGCCTGCACAGTAGCGGACGGTACAAGTGCGAAGTGAGCGCGGAGGCTCCTAGCTTCAACTCGGTCAGCGCAGAAGCCAGCATGGAAGTCGCAGGTGAGCGAACCAGTCTGCGTCAACCCTACGTCTCTCCTACTCTGATCTCTTTCCGTCTCGCTTTGAGTCCGTCCTCGGGTTGCTCCGCTAGTTAATAATCCTTTGATCACCGCTATCGAACCGCCATAATTTGCGCCAAGCGTTCGCCATTTCCGAGTTTCGGTCTTCTCTGGTATTCGAGGGGAACGTAAACGGGCAGAAGGAAGAGAATCATCGGTCAAATATTTCCACAGCGTCGTTCCGCAAGACGGATGGATGGATGTCAACGTTGGTCCAAAGTGGAATCGATCGAGCCAAAAACAGACTGTCGGCTTTTGCTCCGCTTTAAAATCGATCATAGGGACGATCAAGGTGTACCTGTGTACTGGAACAAAACGAGGATACCTGGCGACCCATTACCGCGAATAGCCGTCGTGTGGCTTCGGCTTTAGCTGGCTCGCGCTTCCATCAACCTGCACTCTAGACCTACGACAACGGAAAACTTCGATCTTTCTTTGGAGCGTTAAATTTTAGGATCGCGTAAAGACGAGGCAAAGTCCGACGAATATTACGGGGATCGTAACGCGGAGCCGCAGACGCGTGGATGGATGGCAGCAGCGAGGAACAAAGAAGGAAGAGACGGGAAACTATAAACGAAAAGGAAAGGCTTCTCGACCGTAAAAGCATCGTCGGCTCGATTCTCGGGAAAGGAGTCGCGACGCGGCAGACTAAAGAGCCGCGCACCGCCTTCGAAAGCTTTCCCGTGGCGTCTTCGAAAACGATGAAATTTCCTTTCTGCGTCGTGTTCCTCTTCTCGTAGTCCGGCCGCGCTCTCCGACCCATGCACGATCGATAACCCACCACGTACCCGCCATTACCGTACCTTTACCGACCTCGTGGAAAATTTGGTACACGGCAAATAACCCGCGGCCATAGTTCGTGCCTCTGCCGAATTCCTCGTTCTTCCAATCTTTCTCCTTTTCTACCCTTTTCTTCCTTTCGCCCTCCTCCGCTTCCTCCCTTCCTCCCTTCCTCCTTTCCTTCCCTCCTTCCTTCCTTCCTTCCTTCCTTCCTTCCTTCCTTCCTTCCGCGAAGCTAACGCATCCCTTCGTTCAAACCGCAAGTGTCGACGCAAACGAAAAGCTAACAAGAAACCGCATGCCACGGTTCTTCGAGCCTCTCTTTGCGAACGTTTATTCCACCCAGTCTAAAGTCCCGTAACCAAAGATTTTCGCGTTTCTCGTAAATTTCAATTTGCTGCTCATTCTCGCTCCGACGAGGAATATCGCGTACGCCTCGCTTCGAATACGCAAACTTGTTCGCGGTATAGGAAAGGGGAAGCGCGCGGATAAAGTCTCTCTCTCTCTCTCTCTCTCTCTTTCTTTGTCTCTCGATAACGAGAAGCAAAAAAGCGAGAAGGAGAGAGGAGAAGCAAGGTCCCGTTGTAAGCCGAATCGTGTATCTTTGCGCGTAAGGTTGAAGGCGACGCGCGAAAGGATCAATCCGGCAGCAGTCGCGAATGGCTTCGTTGAATATTCTAAGCGGGGTGTCGTGACAGCTTCGAAGGCTTATCGAGGGGATGAACTTTTATCGCGATCGTGCTCTCGAAAACGATCCGACGGCGGAACGTTTCCTCCAACTGGTCCAGATTAAATCTCGAGTCGCGAACGCTGGCAATCTTGCTAAGATATTCGAGAAATAGGAAGAGCTTCGATCGCGCGTCGATCGATCTACGCGACGGTACGCGTGCTCGCGCAATGGAAACGCCAGCATCGATCGTTCGAATTCGCGAGTGATTCTTCCCATGTACGATACTTACATTCGGATTTTCCGTTACATTGCATCGATCGAGGAAACTAAAAGCGAGCGAAAGAGACAGAAGATGATTCGCGGTATTGCGAAACGACTGTCTAAATAGAAAAAAGTCGTTGGTATTGGTACGTCCAACGATCGAATCCAAAATACGTGTAAATTAGGTCGTTGGGGAAATTCGCAACGAAGAAAAGATATTTGCGGATAACGTGTCTTTATAGAAGCTTCTTTCATGCTAACGTTTCGCTATTTATGGCGGAATGGAATTGAATACTTCGACTGATTTTATATTCAACGGTACACAAGGTTCTCCCTTTGTTGTTCGGAATCATTTTTTCTCTCGGATATTCTTCGATTTTTCCCGTAATTACTGCGTTTAAGAGAATTCGGCATTTACTTGCTTCACAGAAGAATAATAAACGATTCTTTTTCAATCTTGGAAACGTTATGGCGTGTGTATATATCTTCGAACGACTTAATATTGGAATACCGTAACGAGTACGAACGAAACGGTCTCAACCGTCTTAACCCCTTGCCGTACTTTAGCGAGTCAGACTCGCGATATTCGTGTTTGGCCCAAGTATCTGGTCGCGAGTCTGACTCGCTAAGGAACGTCATTTAATCGTCGCTGTTTCTCGCGAGAGATGACGTTTGCAGTGGCGGATCTTGCGGATGAAAATCGGTATCTAAGTTTTACGATAACGGCATTAACTTCGGGCGGCGGTAAAAAATAATCGATTTTCGACCGCATATACTTACAAATAAAAGATATACGTCGTATTTGATTTTGGTCGAAGGAAAATAGAAGGATCGTAAAATGTGTCAACTGGTTAATTATTTTTGTCGCAACGAAATTAATGCGACGGTTAAAACTGGCTAAATTGAACGACGTAATAAAAAATAAGCAGAATCATGGCTTGTTCCCGATCAAATACTATACACGCAACAGATGAGTCGTTCCTTTGTAAGGGATGAGCGTGGAAAGCGTCGTTGAATTTCGGTCGTTAACGAGGAGGTCCTTATCGTCGTTCGCGTAGATCGCGTTACAAAAAGAGCCTTTAAATTTAAAAAAGCCACGAGACGAAGCGAGACGGAGAGTAGAGCGGAGCGTGGATAGCAGCGAGGAGAATAAGCGACCGCGCGTAAATGTTCTCGATGTGATTGCAGTTCTGCCGCAAGATGGGCCGTCGATAACGGGCGAGGAGAAGGTTTACGCGACCGGCGACGTCCTCGGGCTGAATTGCACCAGCGGCAAGTCCCATCCCGCCGCGACGCTCAAATGGTTCATCAATAGGGAGCAGGTGAGAGAAACGCGAGCTTTCCGTTCGCCTCGCCGGAACTTTGAGAAGCGGAATCGTCGAATAAGCTTTTGCGTGCTCACCGGTGTAATGGTCGATACGTCGAGAGTTATATATTTTAGCACGGCTCGAAAGTTATAGATTTAGACTTTAGAGACAGACAGAGAGAGAAAGAGAGAGAAAAAGAGAGAGAGAGAGTCCGAAAACGTGCGGATAGGCGAACCGTGACGACGGAGCAAGACCTAGAGATCGTTAAACGGATGAGCGAGCGAGGGAAGACGCGGAGAGAGGCGCTCAGAAATGACGATGGCAGAGGCAACGATACCGGCAACGACGACGATGCTTGATGAGCCAAAGCTCCAATTAACGAGCTGTGGGAGAACGCGCGCGTAGTAGGGCGCCAGTCGACTCTACATTCGCCTCGCTGCACCAACGTGCCACCGCCAACCACCGCTTTCCGGGAACGTCCTCTTTTGCCTCGGCTACTCTCTGCAACTCGACGACTTTTCGACTCTCTCTCTCTCTCTCTCTCTCTCTCTTTTCTCTTTTCAGAGAAACAAGAGCCAACGAAGAATAATTCGAGAAACAGAGGCAAGGAGAGATTGCTCGAAAGAAAGAAACGGCGAGGAGGAGGGAAGGACGAGAGAGACGGTCGGCGGAAGAAGGAAATTCGGGCAACTCGGTTAACTGCTAATTAATCCGCGTCACGTAGTCGAAGGGAATTTAATTTGTCTGGGAGAAAAGTCGGCCGAGTCGAACCGGTCGAACAAAGGAAAACCGCGATCGAATCTCGCGTTTTCGATCGTCCGCGTCTCGCGGTAGATCGCCGGGCCGCGAGGTCTCGTCACTCCGAGGATTTAAAAATATAATCCGCAAAGCGCAGGCAGTTGAAGCGAGTAGACACGAGCTCGCAAGTTGCGCGCGTTTAAAGATTACGTCGATGAACGTCGCTGCCCCTTTAGGGCTTCGCAGCGAATCGCGCGCGCCGCGACGGCTCGAAAAGTTTCCTATTATCCGACTCGTCGTCTCCCACCTCCGCGTTGCTCGAGGAAAACTTGCCAACCTTCTCGACGATGTCCATTAGGAGTTGAGCGAGTTTAGCGCGCCACTTAACGCGAGTGTAATATCGTTTCGAAAACGTTCTCGTCGTGACGACTCTCGAAAGATTCGGCGACAAAGCCGACGGGGATGGCCGCAAGAGGCCTTCGACTTTCCACGGCCCGCGGCCCTCGATCGCTCGCGTTCCGCCTCCGGCTGCACTTAATCTTCGATTCTCTTTCAATTACCCGGCTTCGGGCGATCGAGCGAACAATCCTTTCTAAGGCTGCGCCTTCTTTCCTCTCTTCGTTCGCGTCATCCACTTTGGAATTTACCGAAACGCGCCGACAGATCGATCGATGCGTTCGATCAGAAACAAGAAAACAGGAAAACAAGAAAACAAAAAAACAAGAAAACAGAAAACAAAGAGGGAAGGAAGAGGAGCGCCGTTAAATAGCGAGAGTACGCGCGAAAGAAACGAGAGATAGGAGGCTCGACGAAGTTTGGCGAAGGAGGAACGAAAATAGGACGGAGACGCGATCAAAGGGATCGAGAGAAGCAGCGCAAGCCGAGGAGAATACGGCTTAAAAATGATTTAATTTCGAGGCTCGTTTATCTCTCGGTCTCCGGTCCGCTCCCCCTTTCGCGAACAGATTCACGGAAGAAGCGGATGAAAATGAAGATGAGGATGAAAAAGGAGAGGCAATATAGTTTCGATAAAACGAGGACAGCGTGCGCAGTGTCGGTTCCTTGCTACGGAATCCTTAGGACTCGCGCGCGAACGTTCAACGAGCAGATTTTCTCGGCAAACGTAGCTGCCGCGCGTCGGCCTTTCATTTCGCGAAAGCAAGACGAAGTTCTTTGCTCGGGTAGCCCGCGGCTGCGAATCTCGTTTGCTCTCGGAGAAAATCTCGTCGCCGCGACGTACCGCGACCTTTCGACTTGGCGTTTCGACTACTCGCCTTCCATCGCCGGTACTAAAATATTTCGGATCCTCTGGAACGCGTATCCTACCCGCGATGAAATATTCGAATCACTTCGAACATGGTTCAAAGCCTAAAACTCTAAACGCCCCGTCGTATCGTTCTTTTCGTCCTCGCGAGCATCGTCGCTTCTTTCGCTCGTTTTCTGTAACTCGTCGATGTTCGATCGCGAGAATTCGACACTGTCGCGCGACGATAAAAAGGAAGTTTGACTGGATCCTCGAGGCCGATCGCCCTGACTGTCTCTCACACGCTGCAACTCGTGGAACACGTCCCGTCGCGTTTGTTTCAGGTGAAACCAGACACGGAAATGGTGTTCGAGCAGCACGGACTTTATTCGGTGATATCCAGTTTACGACTGCAATTGGAACCGGATCACATCGCCGGCGACAAAATAAACGTCAGGTAATTCCGCCCTGGACAATCTCCTCCCCACCCATCACAACCACCACCACCAACACTCACCAACACTCATATCATCACCGCCACTCTGCCATCACTGCCATCGCTATCATCGTCAACAGCCCGACTCGTCCAGCCCCGACGATTAATACGTCTCTATAAATTTTGTCGAAGATGCGAGGCGACCGTGGTATTGGACTCGATGTCGGACAAGCCACGCTTCGAGACGCGCACAACGGAAGTTTTCGGTAAGCTCTGCCTCGTTACGATCTCCGCGACAATTCTCTGTTCGGCTAGTTGCACGCGAAAATACGCGATATGCGACAAGTAGCCACACGTATAACGGCTATAAACGTATACTTTATTTTCCAACATGTACATATCGTATGGATGCATTTGGTAACGCATATTTAATGACTAAATTGCGTGTGCGTAGTTCGTTACTCGAATGGCAACGATTTTTACCGCGGCCGTAAATAAACTCGATATTAATACAACTTGTCTATTTTTATCGAAACAGAGTTTATTACTGCACTATCGTAATTATCGATTCCACCTTGTATATTTTAATTACGGATATATCGAACTGTAATCGTTTTATCCTGTGTACAACGAGTATAGCTACGTATAGTAGGACGTTCTGACGGGATTAAGAGGCAATACGTAACATTAGGTTGTCCGAAAAGTGCCTTTCTTTTACAGGCCCGTCTCTTACAACGACGCATCTTTATACGAACATGAAACCTAATCTGTCGAACGTCGTGATCTTTATTTTGTGTGCAAAATATATTTTTCCACGCGCCGCTGAATTTTAGCAATTAATTTATACGAGCGACGGGACGAGAAAGTCTGAAAATCGCGGTCTTAGATGGCTGCTACGTATATATCGCGTGAGTATTCGCGCGAATACGTCTTTTACGTGCGTATCTTCGTGCGAAACTAGCCTTCCGGTTTCCTTTTCTCGTGTCCCACAACGCGCCTTTCGTTCGCTTCTCGTCGGCCGCGTCCTCTTTCGAAAAATGAACGAACGAAGGAGAAGCGAGAGCCGTCGAAACGACGGACGCGTTAATTAACGCGTGCCTGACGGCGCGAGAAACGATTACCTCGTTATTTCTCAGCGAAAGAGGCGCAACCCCGTAGAAAGCGAGAAGGAGAAGGGGAAAGGGAGGACGCGAGGAGTCACTTTCGCAGGAAATTAAGCATCGTTCGCGCGCTCTAACGAATTAAGGATGCTTTACGATCGTCGGTGTCCGTGGAACGGGCCTGCACCGGCCGCAAAGTCGGCTCGAGCTTCCCTCGAGAGGCGCGCGCTCGCCCCAACTACCAAAATTAAAACAATAATTTACGCTCGTTTACCTTTCGCCTCGGTTTCTCCTTTCTTTCTTGTTCAACGCGAGCGATCAATTCCATACATTAGGTTACGATTACGATCGATGTAGATGGTTCTGGCGGATTAAGCAAATAGAATAAAAAGTTGGTCGAGTTAACGAAGCCTCGATATCTGAAATGTTACGTTCGCGCGAATTAATTCCATCAAACTCGTTACGCGTGTACGCGGTGGCTCGCGAAAATACTCGAATATTTCTAGAAACTTTCGCGTATATATCGTAGGAAACGTTTCAAAGTTCCAGAAACTTACGGAAACCTTTTACGAATACATTGTGTATCACGCACAGTATTTCGAATTACATCGCCGTTGTAACGAGTTGCGAGTATCGTGGATATAACGTTAGAGTTTCAAACAAACTCGAAAATCTATATTAAAGCTACGGATATTTGGTACAGTGATATTTTCGGCAATAATTCCAGATATTCCCCTTTCAAATGGAAGTTCTGCCGTGCTTGATTATTTTTGGCAGTGCTTCGGAACGTTGGTCGGTCGGAAAATTCATCGTAATCAGAATCGTGGCCTTAGTTATGCTCGATCACGAATTTTACGATGACGAATGAAATCGCGTGGGTCGCCACGCGATTCGGAATGAAAATTAAAAGAGGTGGAAATAAAACATAATCGAGTGGAAGTAGCGTTTGTAGAGAACGATCGATCGCAAAGGGAATGGGAAATTTGGTCGCCGCCTCTCGGACGGGACGCCCGTGAAGGGTAAACGTCGGCCGAAATCGCCAAAGGGGACGGTAGCGGAAGCGAGAGAGCTTCGTGCAAAGGGAAAAGAGAAAGAGAGAGAATGGCGAACGTCTCGACGAAATTGCTCTTAACGATCTTCGATTTTCTCGTTAGACCAAGTCGTTCTTGGAAGCGACGTACGTCGCGTTGCCGCATTTGCCGCTCTCGCTCTCGTTCCTCTCCACCCTTTGCATCCTCGCGACTCCGTTACCTACCAAATTCTCCTAGGCCGAAACTTTTCGAGAAGATCCAGGCTAAACGTCCAAGAACAAAGTTCCAATCGTGTCGGCTTAAAAACTTGAAATTTCCGCTTTGACGAACCTCGCTCGTAAACGTTGTTCTCTTCTAGCTTGCTTCTTCGAGTCTAGGTTTCCCTCAACTAATTGGCATGCATACTTTACCAGGTGATGCGAAACACTTTGACACTTTCTTCCTAATACCAATGTTTCGTAGATGGAACTCGTAAAATTCGCTAAATACAAAAGTTGCATTTTTGCTTGGCTATCGCGCGATAGATTTCAAAAATCAACGGCCAAATTATCCGCCAGGAACTTTTCCAACGGTAAACAGGGGATGCCAAGGTGGATCGAATAGCGCGTGTATCAAAAAGTAGACAAAAGTAGTGCGAACAGCTTCGAAGATATTTTCAGGGATCGGTTTAGTGTATATAATAATAATCTGTATTATCAGCAAACGGATTAGCACGCTAAAACATATTATACATATTTATAAAGACCTCGTCGTGGTTTTCGACGATCAAAACGAAACGCGTCTTCCGTTAAATGTTTCAGTGGAAGGACAGGGCAGCCTTGCAACGCCTTCCGTGTGCCTGACAGTAGCCAGCGCGCTACTTCTCCGACTACTGCCAACCTTGGTTTAGGAATAAACGTGCGAACCGCGCGCGGCCGGCCGCGTTCGCGTCCACGAGACGCAATTGCCACGCGCACGACTGGACTCCATCGAGTAGGAAAGAAGAGAAGATGAGAAACGCAAGGATGGAAGAAAGAGACGGATGGACGATCGTCGTACCTAGCGATCAAATGCTAATAGAAATAATAGGGAAATATCGTTGGAAGGCTGAACGAAAATACCGCGACGATCGAACAAACAGAGAATCGAAAGGCGGGTCGGAGCCGGAAAAATTCTGGTTCGCGGAGTTGGCGAGGGACGAGTATCGCTTGGCTACTTGGCCGATGGGTGATCGATCGGGGCACCGGGGTCGCCGTGAGGCAATCGCGGGGCAGTCGCGGGCCCGGGAAAACGCGCGCGCGGATTATCATCCCGTTGGACGGCACGCGACTCGAAAATACGATTTACGAGCCTGTAAGCGGATTAATTTGGACGATTCGACGTGCACGGGATAGCGTAAATATTTGTCTGGAGCGCGTAGGGAAGCGAGTCGGCGATTCTTTCGCGGCGATTCCGATAGAAATCCGCGACGAGCGAGAGCCGCGACCGAGCGAGACGTCTCGACGATCCACCCCGCGCATATCCGTGTTTCTCTCGCATGACGCGCATCCGCGTAGCACGCAACGATACCTACGTGTACTCGTTATACGGCTTCGAAGCTTTTAACTCCCGTTGTAATTCCGAAAAGTCGGGACGAGATCGGTCGCGCGGTTCTCGCTCTCCAACCAAGAACGAACGAACGAGAAACCTAGAGATTTCCGCTTCCCTTCGCGTCCGCGACTTCTCTCTTTGTGTCTGTATACTTTGTACATAGCTGCGACGCCTGCACGCGCGTACATCTGCCGTTATCTACGAAAACTAGATACACCTCGTCGAACATTACGATAGAGAAGAGAAAGCATTGGATCGCGAACTTTATTCGCGCTTTCCGTAGAAACGTAGACAACGTGGCGCGGCGTTTTTCCAAAAACCGGATCCGTCGTTCGTTTCGAAACGAGCTACGATCGGGGCTGCGCAGTCGAACAACTCCCCGAAACTACCGTAAATCGGACAGAGATTACGTACTTGTGTGTATGGCCTAATGTATATACGTATACATAATACATATATATATATACATACATATATATATATTTCGCATATTTAGTAAATAAATCGTATTTCATTACAAAAGCGATTCTCAAGCCCGACACGTCCCGCCGAATACCCTCTGGGTTGGTACTCCTCGGGCTAAATAATAATATCGCCTCAGCCGCGATTCACTGGAAACCTCGATCCTGGTATACTATACGGTGGGTCGTCGGGTGTTCGTTGCCTCTGGCCGGGCGTGTACCCACGGCCCATTATCTCCTGCCCATTTACGTGTACGCGAAACAGACGAGCGCGATTAGAAGATCTCGGCGTGTTCCGGTGGCTCGATCGGCTTTCGCCGTCGGACGTGGAGGATCTCCGGCTGTTCCAGTGGTCGAGAAAGAATTAATGGTCGTTCGTGCCACGGGACAATACGGGGCAGAGGACGCGCGGGGATCGTGCAAGGGGCGCCCCTTAACTCGATACCAGAAGGAAATTCTCGAGAGGATAAACGGTCGGTCGACGCGAACCGACGCGAGTCTCCCGGAAGACGATCGATGCTAATGGCCCGTGCCAGACCAGACGGCCTGCCTCGTCCTTTGAATATGTATCGACGCGTGCTCTCCCTTCGTCTTTCGTCGTTTCGCCTTTCTATTTTCACCTTTCGACGCAAACAACGACAGAGGCTTCTTCGTGCTCTCGCCTTCGTCTGTCGGAGTGCGCGCGATACCTCGCGGTCCAAACGAGGAGGCGACGAGAGTGCCAACCATCGAATCCGATTACGAGCGGTTAGCATTCGGCGCCGGCTCGAATTTGCTCGATTTGTAAGCGAGCGAGTGTGTTGGACGTTCGTCGACGAGTCGAATTGGCGAAACGGGAGACGAGTTTGGCATCGAGGAGACCAGGGAATCGATGCGCGGCAATTATAACCGCGTCGTTGTCCCTTCTCCTTCCTTTCTCCTCCCTCTCTCTCTCTCTCTCTCTCTCTCTCTTCCTCGTTCCATTCTTCAAATATCCATTCTCTCTCTTTCAATTTACCTCTCTCGGACGGATCATTGACTTTTTATTCGTCACGATACACCAAAAATACACGTATGACGCGTAACAGGGAGTGGGAGGAGGAGAAATAAAGTCGATATCTCTCGGTATTACGTAGTTGAGGCCAATGACCGGGAAACGGGGTCGCGATCTCTTAAGTCGTCCGCGAGATCCTTTTTTAAAGTATTCCACTGACCCGACCTTAAAACGAACTGGCTCCACGATTCCTCGTACTCGACCGAGCACGAAAGAACGGTTAGCGGCTAGTTACCCGAGGAAGCCAGCGATCGACGTCCAACGTTTCTTGGACACAGAGACTTTTATTAAAATTATTATAATCTCGCGCGAGCACCCCAATAGATTCTTCGTTTCGATCGAAATTGAATCTCGAGTTGATCGATATTCCGCTCTCGTGGTCCTCCTGTCTTGCCTTACCTTTAATTAACTTCTTCGCCGGGGCAGACTCGTTCTTCTCTTTTTCCTTTTGTTCCGACGCGCCGCGAAGTTCGCACGCCTCCGCGTTTCCACGCTGTCTTTCCCCTGCGACGACATAAATCTCAATTATTCCTTTCAACGTGTCGTTTATCTGCTCGTCGGTTTTTTATCCACGCCAAGTACGAGACGGCAACGCGGTACGTTTTCGCAGGTGCAAAGGCCAGGTTGCAGCAGCAGCGGCGAGAATCGACGATGTGCTCTTGAAAGGTGCGGGCGGTCGCGAAACCTTCGCGATCGTTCGCCGTCTTCCATAATTTCTTCCATTTCTCCCAGCATCCTGAATTATAAAATGTCGACCGGTCTTCTTACTCGCGCACCTGTGCTCCTGAAAAACCGCACTCGGATCGATCGGTTCTCCGACTAGCGCGATACCTTTCGGCTGCCTGCCAATCCGACTTTTAGACGCAACCTCTCGATTACCGCCAGTGGAACGTCATCGGCTGAGATACGATTCTCAGATGCGGCAGCCTGTTCGTAATTACGGTAAGAAACTTTTCTTTGCAGCATCCGACGTCGCGACTCTCTCCCAACGTTCTCGTTTATCGAGATGTTCGAAAACGAAGAACCGGAAGTTCGTACGGGCGAATATTATCTACCTATCGACACTTGCGTGAAATTACCGTGCGTCCCTTGGAGCATTTTTATATCTCTCTTCTTTTTCTCCTTTCATATCGTTCTTTCTCTCATAAAAGAAAATTCTTTCAGTTATTCGTACACGGTGACTGACAAAAATGTCACACAACACGTACCGTACGGAATTTTGATCTATTTATTATGCGCGTTACTTTTGAATATTCTGCGATGTTGACGCTTTGATCAGACACCACTATATCGGTAGAATGTGAAATCGATGTAAAAACGTATACATGTATGCGTGTAGAAACTACAAAATTCTTGCTATAAACGTATATTGGATAGAAGATGAGTACACGATATGAATAATGGTCTTAAACGTACAATTGGCATTTATTTTCAACGTTTAGTAAGCTGTAAAATTTCGACAACCTTATCGTCTCTAATATCGTATACTTGCGTTAAATACCATGTAGTTTCTATGTATATCTTGGATTTTGTTTCAGTCGTATAGTTTCAATCGTATGTTTATCATATACGTAAAAATTTTCTACGGTAAGTGTTGGAATATCTTGATGAACCGCTACAGGTAATTTCCCGTTTCAACTTTACGTTAAACTACCAAAAGCCCTTCTCTGGATCGAATCCGAGTGGAAAGTAGAATTGAAAGAGAAAAGTTTTAATTTTATTAAATTTACATCTGGAAGATAATTGTCCAGCAATTTATTAAAGGAGAGCATAAGAAAACGTAAAGCTTCTTCGAGCCAGCCATTCGGTTATGTAGTACACTCGTGTCCTCTCTACAAACAACTTTATTTAATTAATTGAAACGCATTAAGTTTTTCGCGAAAGTAAAGAGGCAAACAAAGGTAAATTCGACTCTCACTCGCTAAACTCTGTTCCGAAGGTCTCTTCCTCTTCGAGTTGCACTTCCTTAGACTCTTTCGCTATATACATCGTATCGTGTCTGTATCGGTATTACCAACCTGATGAACAGGAAAACTAGTACGGTGTAGGTAAGCGATGAAGAAAAATTGACAAAAAAACAGTACAGATATCTGAATGCAAAAAGAATATACCAAGAGACAAGTGCAGAATACAAAAGAGTCACGCACACATGCGATGCAGACCAGATGCGTAAAAGTAGTATGTTCCGTTTCAAGACGAACGTGAAACGCTTGAACCGTTCGTCGACGAAAACTAATTTTATTTTCGTAGCCATGAATTTTCGACAACTACTTGAATATATGCAATTTAACGAACGCGATATTCCCGATATCCATTCTGTTCGACGATTGCAGCGATACAGACGACTTTCGAGTCGTCGTATTTGGTCGCTGACTAATAATAATAAACCGACAAATTACAAGTCGTAAATTATTAATTTCGCTCTCGAATAGAATAATCAGATAATGTACGATTTATACGATTTATACAATTTTCTCGCGAAACTTCATTTGTTTTATTACTTGTTGGCTTTATCGATAACGGTAACTTCTAACTCGCGACTTGCGCCTAAAACTTGTCTAATAATGTTGGTTTAGCTGTACAAAACAGTTTTATAAGCAAGGCCGGTGCGTGAAGTATCTTAAAATTCGCGACAAACTGGACAGAAATAGGTGGTTAAGAATTTCCAAAGTAATTTAGAATGTTCAAACAGACGAAAGCTTGACAGCGCTGGAATTCCACAGTGGCACGTTGCACGGTAAGTGGTTCCTTTGGAAGAAATTTCTGCCTGCTCGATAAACGCCGGTGTTCGTCGCGTAAGTCGACTTTCCACATTATTCTTTCGATCGTCGAAAAGTTAACGTCACAGTTCCCTAGTTCTTTTCCTTTTTTTTTCTGTCCCAAAGTATTAGACATCCTCGTTTCGCCATCCTGACGATAGATAGTTACATCGAAGTCGATCGCATTAAAATTTCCATGGAAATTCCCTAGTACTCGTTCCTTTCTCCGATCCGCCAAACTTTTGGCGTGAAATTTGAAGTACGGCACAGCCCATGTCCGAGCTAATGGAAAGACAAAAATGCTCGATTAGCAGAATTTCAGGATTAAGAATAATAAGGCGAGCGTTACTTTTTTCACGCTGAATTGCTTGTGTATCGAAATGAAAATCATGAAAATTGTCAGTTTATTTCGATATTTAAGAATACCATATTTCTATATTGTCTTTTTCGTCGGATTCTTTAATTATCACGATGCACTTCAAGCATCATTTAGAATCAATAGGATAAATCAAAGAGCTTTCTTTTTTTATGATATTTATTATATATTAAAATATTTTGTACGTTTATAATTCGCAAGATGACTCCTGCGAAGCTCGACAGCTTCGGCGTTCTCAAGATTTTCGCTTACTTGTTTGGCTGTAGAATTTCCCGACTTTTTTAACACACCTAAATAACTGTGTAGAGACATGTAAACGAATTAGCTTTTATTTTTAGTAATTCGATTTTAAAGTTACTTTTGAAAATTCCCTCTGCGCAAAGCATTTATCGTCTATAGAACTGTAACGACGTTTCCATTTTCCTGTTGCAAGACTAGAAATGAAAAGCAACGCTGTCGGAAGGGTGCAGACACACGGATTATAGAGACGAGAAGACAATGGAGAGCACGCGACATGCCACAAGCAACGATGCTCACTTTGCCATTCGCAAAACTACTGGCAGTTAGTTTAGATTTATTCGGCTGGAATTATTTCAAATAAATGTTCGCAAACGGAAGATAAAAGATTCAAAAGGTAATGCAATAGATATATTCAATGATTTCCTTTACTTTCCGTCGATCGTTCCTTCTTGGAAACGAATATGGTGGAAACTAGGAATAACTTGAATTAAAAATACATATAAGGAAATAAGCGAGATATAATAATAGATGGAATAATACAAATATTCTTATGTTCATCTAATATATTTTATTATTCTATCCTTTTTCTATTATTCCGCTGCTTTATTATTATTTTATTAGTATTATTAATACCAGCAATATTGTTCGAAATAGAGCTGATTTTAAAATCTTTACATTTTCAACATTATTAATATTCTTTTAAATCGTGTTATTCGATATTATGTATTATTAATTGTGTATTATTTAACAATTTTATCTAATAATTAACTAGTAACTTTTTCTTTATATTAGCTTATATTATAAGAATTGCATTACACGTTAGTTTGTAATTAAAATTTGCAAAATTTCAGTAGTCTTATATTTCAAATTCCTTACTTCATTTGTCAAATCTTACATCCGCCAACCCATATCCGATATATCTTCTATTCCGAACTCCATATCACAACTCCGTTCCTTACATCCGACTTTCTCTGTTCTGCGTCTCACGCCCCGGGTTCCACATCCTGGTTTCATGATTAAAAATAACGCAAAGAGTACTTTTCGTATAAATTACGCACAAGAAATCGTTGCTTCTCGAAAAGGAAATCCACCAGCCCGCAAAATAAAATTCGTAGGTCACAAATTTCATGCAAAACGAGTGACACGAGCGACGATAGAGATAGAGAGCGATAGTGTACGACGAGGACAGGTATATGTATAAATTAGTTCCACTTTATCTACTTTTGTGATTGTATTATCTTAACGAAGCATCCAGTCTTCTTCCTACATTCCATTTAACTTCCGAAAGACACGAATAAAGGTTCGCAAATTCTGCTCGGTAGATCAAAACGTTAATCTGGACAGATGATATTAATTAAACGATTCCTACTATCACTGAAGCATCAAAAATATTTATTTTCGAATAATATCGTTACGAAATGATTGTAGATTTAGTTTGTAAATTAACGTTTCTCTTGTGTGTTACAGAATTAATTTCCCAGCAACACCAGAAAACAGCAACAAGACACAGAATCTTCGCCACGTGAAAAAATTAATTGTGATTTGTATCAAGTAATGATAATTAGCCGTAATCCATTATATTCCATCTTCTATAATTATGTCTAACATTTACACGTATGTTTTTATTGTGACAAGCGCTATAATTTATCAATATCCCAAATATTTCAAGAAACGTGACTATAAATGTATAGTAGTTTGAAAGAAATGCTCGTACGATAGTTATATTCGAAAACTAAGTATGATGCATCGTTAAAGTTAGAATTAAGTATATATTAAGTTATACAGATTAATTGTGTAGATAAGTTATATAGGACAATTCATGTTCTATTTATTCATAGATGGATAAATGCGCGAATCACTATACAATTGAGAGTATTTACAAAGATTATTGTAGAATTTCAAAATTTGATCAATAAATAAATCTTATAAAGGGGATTCGAAGTAATACCATGTCTCTGAACTCTGTCCATCTCCAATCTTAATTTCTTACCATCCTCGCGAGTTAGAATAACTGAAATAACAAAAATTCAGAAAACTTGCCACTTCCTATGTTATCACGTTCTTCTGATACAAAATCGCAAAATCGAACCAAATTTTCGCGATTTCGGCTCCGAGAAAATCCAGGAAAATGACCTCATTTCCAGGAATCACCAGAATCGTGCCACCTCCTGTTCCATCGTGTTCTCCTGATACAAAATCACTGGAAAGACAAAATTCCTGGTCCGAGAACACGATGGAACAGAAGGTGGCACGATTCTGGCGATTCCTGGAAAATGACGTCATTTCCAGGAATTGCCCCAAGTCGAAATCGTGAAAATTTGGTCCAACTTTGCGACTTTATATCAGGAGAACACGATAGAGCAGGAGGTGGCACAATTCTGACGATTCTTGGAAATGACATCGCTCTCCAGGAACAATCGAAGCGATTCCTGGAAATGAAGTCATTTTCCAGGAATACCTCTTGTTCCATCACATTCTCCTGATACAAAATCGGGAAGTCGAATAAAAAATTTAGTCGAAATCTCGAAAATTCGAATGTAATCGTTTATCCTCGACTCTGTCCACCTCCAATCTTACTTCCTTATCATTTTCGCGAGCTAGAATAAATGAGATTTGAAAGCTTCAGAAGAATTTCAGGAGCTTTCGTTCCTTAAAATGTATATAATCTAAGGTACCGTTGTGGGCAAGTTGTGGGAGAAATATATCTTTCCCGTTTAAAAATATATTTTGCCGCCTTTGTTTGGTATATTTGATGTTCTAGGATATGGAATATTGGAAATAGGTTTGAGGGAATTGGTAGTTTGAGTTGGAAAAAGCAAATAGGGTGTAGGATATGGAATATAGAGAAGAATACACCGAGTGTGGGATGGGATATGGTTTGGTAAATATTGGACAGAGGATGTGGGATATGGTTTGGTAGGTATTGGATATAGAATGTGGGAAAGGACATATGGAAATGTGCTGTAGGATGAGCGATATGGAAATATGAGAATCTGTTGTGTGAATTAGGATTCAAGATGTGGGTTAGAAAAACTAGTTATGGGATACCATAGGACGAGGTGCATGAAACACGGAACAGGTGAGATGGAAGTGTGAACTGTGGATTGGGCTTGAATATTATTTGTATATAAACTATGTGAATCGTGAGGAAAGTAGGATACAGATTATGTGATCTAATATGAAACTTGAAAGAACACGCAACACTCTTCTTATCTGTTTCGAATATTTTATAGTAATTATAATTGTTAGTACAAGGACGATATTTGATTAGAAATAAGTAAAGTGAAACATAAAAATTGACAATTTTTAAATGATATTATGAAACACAGTGCATAATAAAATATAATGCTTTTCAATAACCACTCGATTGCTACTACAAAATTGCTCAACAAGCCAAAACAACCTCGAGTCAAACACTCGTATTCATCTTCCGCATTCTCGATACACCAAAGCCAAAGTAGTTGGCAGCTGCTGTGTAAGAAGGTTGCCTCGTTACTCCACATATTCTCCGCGTGCTTGCTCGTTCCAACTTGCCTCTACCAGTGGAAGAGCAACGAAGGGTGAGAGTGGAAAGGGTGAAAAGGAGGGAGAGCAAGTTGTCGGTCTAACGACGTGGGCGTGTGCAGCGTGCACGAACAAAATAGCGTGGAACCATGGCCGATCGTGGTCGCATAATCAGCTCTATTGAGCAATCTAGCCACTATGGATCGCGAGCTGGTAGCACGGGCGCAGAGTAGCCGTGTGTAGCGAAGCCAGAAACAGGGCCAGAGACAGAGGCAGAGGCAGAGACCGATGGTGGTCGGCGGTCGGTGGTCTGGTCTCGCGGGTCGACAGCTCGGTAGGCCCTCCCTTTTCGTCGCTATTCACACGTTCGTGTCTCCGCCAGCAGCCGCTTCCTGTGTCGAGACGCGTATCCCCTGCGACACGGCCGCGCAAATAAACGGAGAACGCGAGCTTAATTGCACCCTTTCTCTCGCGGAGTCTCCATAGCCTCTCGTCTCTCTACGTCTGTAGCGTGGACTTGGCAAACTACTCTACACGGTTTTCGACTCTGGCAAGAGGCAGAGTTTTTTCAAACGCCGACGCGATACAAATCCGACTGGTAAACATCAGTTACAGGACTGGGGAATTCGCGTGGGTACGAGAGAACCGTCGATAGAATGGATTCTCGCGCACCCGGATGCTGCATATCGCTCTCAAACAAACTAATACGAGCACCGTGTACACTTCTGGTCATAAATATTGGGACCATTTACCGTCTTCTAATGCAGAACCTAATAATCCGTTTAGATTGACGAAGAAATAATCGGTTGATGGAAATCGTAAGTTCACCCAAAATAACGAGTAAGAACAGACAGTAAAAGATTCAAAGAATCGCCTGCTAAGTCACGGAAAGATAACGAATTTATGCGATACTATCTTCCGATCGACATCTCATCGAGCGAACTTTGGCTGAATTAGTTAAGAAATTTAGCGACATTTGTAAAAGTCTGAATTCGACTTGGAATTCATATACAGAATGCAAAGCGATGGAAAAGTTAACCGATGCGATTGAAAATCTAATAATGAGAACAGCGGTTGGGAAAAATTATAGACGAGAAGAGAATTTCATTTTATTTATGAGATTCTTCTTGCGACACAGGATACATAGAGGCATGTAAAATACGATTTTTATTTCAAACGAGATAATACTCGTAAAGACTTTAATATCATCTATAAGTGTCCAAATATTTATGATTGTAGATATGAAACTGAAAATAATATTACGTACCTAACAAGCGCCGATGCTAAATCACGTAAGCTTTACTCGAATCGAATTAATGGAAATGATAATTCAATTCGAGTCAAGAAAAATAACGCATTTACATTACTAAAGCATCGAAAATTTCTGAAAGTCAAGCGGCTTGACTTATAAGGATGAAAGTAGACATTCGAAAGAATATTAGATGTAAAGTTTCGTTCAAAGTTTCATATATGTAAAGTTTCGCGATATAGAGAGAGAGATATTGTATGAAAGTTATTTGATAGCACGCAGCATTGTAGGAAATGAAAGTCAGATCCGCGGCGAACGTGTTAAACAACGATTTACCCAAGATAACTACAATCGCGTCTATAAGAAGGCATTTCTTGCGAATACGCGTCCACTGCAACCGACTAGCCTAATACGCGACGCAATATCCCTAGGAGTGCATAGTTGTACCACGTACAACGACGTACAACGACGTACAACGACGTACAACGTGCGATGCACGATAGATATACGACGTACGATGCGAGGACCGTTCCGAGGATTACACGGTGAAGCGGTCGCTTTTCCAAGAAGGCGTGCATTACGTTACGACAGCCTCTCGATTTCTCGCCGGTTACCCACCACTTTGCTGCGCCAGTGAATTTTCATTCGCGCCCTGACTACGCGAATATATCTTCGTGCCCGGCTACGAATACGAAACCGCTATCTCCTCGTTCACGAGCTACCGGACGAATCGACAAACGTCTAACTTCTCAAACAGACCGAGATAACATCTCAGCTGGAAAACGCACTTTCGAAACAAACCACGGAGCCACCCCTCTCTGCCTCCCTCTTGCTCCGTGGCTGTCTGTAGAAACGTAGAAGATGCTTCAACGCGATTCGTTCGAAGGGGAGATGCCAAGATCTTTCGCGAAGGAAACGCGATCTCTCGAAAGAACGTGGCAAAAAGCGAAGATCGAATCGAATAATTTTTCGTCTTTTCATTTTCACCTTTCTTTCTCGATAGGAGTTTCTTCTTTCGGCTGTCGAGACTCCGCTCGAACTACGAGGATGCGTGAATCGCGACGATTCGTCCCTGAAACTTGGCGAGAGTGAAGCCGAGAGGCTCGTTACAGCCTCCCGGCTGGCAAACTTTACAGCAACTAAGCGCCTCCGATATTTAATTTCATAATCAACGGCAATTTCCTAGGGTGAAACACCTCTTGAAACGGGAATTTCCAAAACGCGCAACTCCCTCCGAGTTATCGGAATAAACAAAAATGACGAGAGACGCGACACATGCTCTTCCGTTCGTTTTATGTCGAGTGCGACTCTTTATGTTTAGATTTATTAATAAATATCTAACATTACTGGTAACAGAAATAATATTATAGAAGAAAATATAAAAGATATTGAGATTAGAATAGGTGACGGGTGTAGTATCTTACTGTTCTCTTCGCTTCCACTCCGTGTTTGTCTATCCTGTCTTTTATACCAGCGACACGGATATCTATCGAAAAGCGTGAAATACACGGAAAGCAGGAAAATTTAAAAATATTGAACGCTAAATGCAAATATTTATAAAACTGTTTATATTTTAACGATACCCTTTGAATTTCACCGTTTGTTACTCGCACTCGCAAAAATATAAATTCACCTAAATATTCGCAATCTATTCATATTCTTCTGTTCGAACAGCTGCTGATCTGGCATAAATCGTTGTAATTGATGCAGGTTATCGAGGAAACGATTAATCGGTCAAAATTATGTATTCATGCAAGATAACGATTCAAAATACACGGACAGAAATTTATGAAAGTTGGTCGCGATAATTAGAGGAAAATAATGAATTAACAGTGGCGGTATATCGGTGGCCACAATTCTCTGATTTAAATCTTATCGAGGAAATTTTGGACAATTTAGGTAGAAAATTTGGAGGAGTTGGAAATCTAAATGTAGATCGTGGGATCACTTATGGAATTCGTGCAAATAGACAATTAGAAATAGAATGCAAAATCTAATAAATTTAATTAGTAAGATCATCGGTGATGAATAGAGAAGGATATAAATTAAATAAAAATTTGATTGACGATATTTTCATTACAGCGTAAAATGTTTAGATTTCTCGTATTCCAAGAATTAATTTCCAAACGAAATAGTCATTTCAGAGGTCTGAACGAGTTCTTAATGATCTTTCGTATTTACTTTGCTTTTTCTCTAACCGTGTTGTAATACTTACGAACGGAAGAACATACATAAAAAAGCAGGCGAAAAAATTAACCCTCGACTAACATTGTTGATAGGTGACCATAAAAATCTGAATAATGGTACTTAATTTGAGAGTGTAGAATTTTATTCAGTCTTCTGTACTTCACGTAGTAGACTATTATTAATGGTCTTTATCGCGTGAAAGTAGAGCACGAAATAAAATTAAATGCCTCAACCTTTGGATAATGAAACTAGGCTATTGGAAGATTTAAAAAACGATTTAACCGGTATATCAAAATTTCAAATATGTAAATAATCTGAAATAACAATCGACAAATAGCAGGAAACAAGACTACCGATTTATTCACAAAAGCAAGTTGCAGTAAAATATTCAAATGCGGGGAATACTCACCCCGGCTCCAAATATCTAAAGGTTGAAATTATGTATCCTAACTTAACGATATCGGTCGAGGATGTTGGCTCTTTACACGCGGAATATCAACTCTGTTAGCACGATATTTTTGATCTCGTGCGAATTTTATAAAATTATTATACACTGCTAATCGAATTTGCTAATCGAAAATATTTCCTTCCTTCTAAGAAATATTATTCTAATTTTAGAAAGAAAAAGGTTGTATTCTAAAAAAATAATTTGTCAATATTTTAATTAAAGCTCACGGCGTGATTACGAAAACATAAATTTCATTTCGTTTCGCAATCACTCTTTCGACTAATCGGTCGATTGTTTCGAAAGATATCGCGCTTTAAAACAAGGATATCACACCTGTAAAGAGTAAACGTACATTAATCTGCTCGATAATCCCTGCTTGCTATGCATTTATGGGAAATCTGATGTGCAAAACGCTAATTATAACAATCGTGAAATCATTTGCTTCCAACCACCTACTCGATAAAAAGAAGGATTAAGACGCTTTTCGAGGGCAAAAGGTTAACAACGACGAAATTCGCAGCAAATTGCTTAATCGTCGGGGTGTTCCGTACAAAATCAATAAACATCAGCCAGTTCCGGCATTCTCGACGAGACTTTTCCGCGTTCGCCGCAACGTCATGCTCGACCAAGGGACTCGTGTTACAGGTTTCACGAAACAGTCTCGCGAGGAGAGAGCCGCCGCGATACCTAGAGAAAGAGGGTAACTGGAAGCGGTGGTGAGCGAGCAAGTGGAAAAAGGTGGAGGTCGGTGAAACGGGCGCGCGCGGTGCACGCTCCAAAGATTTCGATCGCGAAGGAATGAAGTATTCGCGAGGCGTATTCCATCCATGAGGCAAAGCGAGCGCAAATATTGATTTTCAATTACGGGATTCGTGACTTCGCGCAATGTCCCTGCAGAAGGAGCGTGCAGCCGGCAGCCTTGGCATAAAAGAAACCACAATCTCAAGGTCCATCTCGTTGCAGCGTGCTTCTCGATCGATTTACAGCGCGATTTAACGTCTCGGCCGCGCGCTTCGATGCTTTCCAGCTTTTCCTTCGATCCGACGGATAGGTCAGAACCTTCTCGTTTCTCTGTACAAGAAAATTGGTCGGGATGGAATGGCCAGCGTGACTGCAGTGATACGTTCGATCGTTCCTTAGACAAACAGGTCGGAAAGAATGAGCAAGAATTTAAGAATGAGAAAGAATCTCGAGGTAAGGGGAATTCGATTGAAAAAACCTGTGGAAAAAGGCATTGAGAATCGGAGAGAAATGAAGTCGAGTAAAACGAACGGTCCATCGACCGCGCGGTTTCCTTTGAGTCGCAAAGTCCCATCTCTGTGCTGCGGCCGCTGGATGCGTTTCTCTGTCCCGGTTCGACAAATTGTTCGGTAAAACTGGATCCTTCGTCCGAAAAATACGATCGGTCGGCGGTCTTTCGGTGGTCGTGGCTTTAAGAGCCACCGAGTGCTCGATTCCGCGCTTTGAGGTCGGAACGAATGAAACGCGAAATCGAAGATAGACGAGGAACCGCGCTACGAACGCAACAAAACGCTACGTACACGCCCGTTCGTCGGTATTAGGGCACCTGATAGTCTACGATCTACGGTTTATACGAAACGTGGTAATTCATTCGGATTATTAAATGGCGAATTTTTGTCATATCGCGTTTGTACCGCGTGGCACGATCTAACATCTAAGTACCTAAATACAGTTACAAAGATACGGTTATCAGAAGTAGTCGCGTATAATAGTATTTATCGTAACGTTTGATTGCAGCATGTTAGATTTCGTACCGTTTAGCACCTGGTATTTCCGTTTTCGAGGATATTTCAGTCAGAAAATACACGGCAACGAATAAACAACAATATTTTACATTTTACAAAAATTGGTGACGACGTTGAATCACCTTTATCGAACTCCGACAAACGCTATAAAAATTTGATACTCTGGAAATGAAATACGGAACCTGATAAGAAAAGGAAACTTTGTTCCTTGTAACCACTGCACACGGTAAAAGATTGCGAAGACTATTTATTTGCAAGAATTCGAGAAGAAAGTAACGAATTGAAAGTTACAAGATCATTGATAATTAATAGATAATTCGTAAAGTTCAGCTTGTTTTTCTCAAAGTGTCCTGCCACTTGACGATAAAGATTATTTTTAAAAAATCTCATCGAGATCAAAGATATTCGAGGACGCGTATTTCAGAAATCAAAGTCGTTTTTCACGAGAAATTATCGCAAAAGATGGTAAAACGTAGTTGAAAATAAGAAGAAATAGTCCGGCGATGATACATTACGAGTAGGAAGAAATAAATTACATTCGTCATAAAAAGAAACCGCTGAAACTTCTGCATAGATCCAATATACAGTATAAAAGTTTATTCGTTGGTGATCGATCGATTGCTTTACGCGAATCAAAATTACGTTAAA
Organism: Bombus terrestris; assembly: GCF_910591885.1. Lineage (NCBI taxonomy): Eukaryota > Metazoa > Arthropoda > Insecta > Hymenoptera > Apidae > Bombus > Bombus terrestris. The sequence goes on along the minus strand of NC_063282.1, from coordinate 1,265,078 downwards.
AGTTTGTTGAATCAGCCTGCAACAACGAAATCATGCCGGCCAATATAAAGAAATTCTCGAGAATAAGAAGTCGCAACAGAATTTTCGCACAGACCTAGCATATAGCGGAAAGGTTTACTCTTCGATGATCGATCGATAGTTTCACGCAGATCCTGCGATCGAAATTCCAGCAAAAATTGGCGTAACGTCCGAGTAGCGACGAAACGAAGCGAAGAAAGGGGACCTTGGTCGGGAGAAGAGAGGAATGGCAATACCGGCCTTAGCGTAACCGTGGAATACTCGCGACGAACAGCAAAAGAGGAAAGAAGGAAAGAAACAGAGAAGCTAAGAAAGCAAGCACGAAAGGCAAGGGGAACGAGTTGAAAAACATTAATTAATTCGTGCCACCTTAATTGCTAGCTGTGAAAGTTTTAAAGGGGCCGCAATTAACGCTCGATTCCGGTAAAATTCTCGTTCCAACGAACGGGACGCGCGCCAGAATCAAAAGCATCTTAGATAAAAAAAAGTAAACTCGGCTGGCTCTCGTCGCGTTTCTTTTCCGCGGCCTTCGTCGCGCGACTCCGCGTCGCATCGCGCCAATTTCCTTCCCGTTCTCTGGGAATTTTCGTCCAGTAACGTTCTCTCGATCGATTCCCGTTCGAATCGTCCAGCCACAGAGAGAAAGAGGATCCTCAATTTTTTCCAAAACGAGGAAAAAGTTGACCAGAGCTGCCACGGTTCCCCACGGTCCACGGAGCTATCGCTTCTATCCTCTTAACGTCTATCCAATCTCTTCCCTTAAAATTTCAACGGTAAACCGTGTTTGATAAGAACTCGCTCGCGCTTTTCCTCTTTTTTCCCCCTTTCGAATTCCTCGGAAGATCTAACGAATCTCGAGACGCGGCTAATTCCACCAACTACGTCCTCCGCCGCTTATCGAATCAACTGATTAAAAGACCCACGGAAAGGGTAGATTCGACGATTCGTGTTCCAGCACGTCGATACATTCGTTCATCCAGATGAATTTCTACGATCCGTACGAACGTCGTACATATTTATCGACACACCGATAACTTGTTGTGGTTATAATTAGACCGCAGATGTTTATGCAACTTCTATGAACACGGTCAGTGACGAACGAACAAGTAAAATCCCAGTAGGGATTTGTCTGATTCGATTAAAGTAAATGTTGCGACCGGCGCTCTACTTTAGACAGTTTGGATATTTTTAGGTATTATGCGTCTGATTATAATATAACGTGTTAGCTTAACTGTTAAACTGTTAATGTATAGAATGTCGAAAACAGTTGATTTCTGTTGTCTACAGCACTGTGAATCTCGTTAATTTTAGATCATCTGTCAAACATTATATATAAAATAACGATCTCATAAATATTTTATTAAATTCTAGCAAATATTCGATTCAGCAATTATTGATAACTTGGTAAGAAAGCATCGATGTATTCGGGATCGATCAATACGTGCTTGCGTTTTATGCTACCTCTATTCGCTCTTTCGACAGCTAGAATCGTTCCAGGAATTTTATCGGTTCATTTTCTATTATCTTTATTAGTGCCATTAGACCATCCTGTTTTTAGTATTTCAAACAATTTACTTATAAAGTAAAACTTATCGTTAAATATCTTGAACGATCGAACAGAAGCTAAGATATAATTGTCAGTTTCTATTATTTTATTAAAATCAGGAAGTTATGGAAAATTCTTTAGAACGAAAACTGTGAGACGAACAGGCGGAGCATGCCGCATCATGATACGTACGGAACAAATGACGCAAGTACCGACCTCGAATTAGTAGAAAACAGACGCGCAAATCTAAGCACCTTGAATCATGCGGTGAATTACGACACGAAGGTTCGTGCAGGGTGCAAAAGGTGGGAGATCGTTTCGGCGTTTGTAAACGGGCCGAAAATATCGATTATCCGATAACTCGCTCGGTCGACTAGCGTCGATAAAATATCGGTGCAGACTTAATTACGGGTTGCTTTTTTCGAGCGGTTAATCGGCTCGTATCGAAGCGAGTCGACGCGGACGTCGCGCGTCGTCGCCACCCTTCTCCATTGGCTTTACCAGCGATCGAATTAAGAACAATGGCAGAAAATCGATATCCGTCCCCTCCAAACTTTGCCTATGTGCACACTGGGACCGCTCCTGCGTCGTGAGCAATGCGCGAATCGATCGAGTGTTTAGCATTTTCCTCAAAACTTGAAAGCCGAGCGAAAAGTTCAAAGTTCCATAAGAGCTGTTTTGCACCAGTGACACGTGTATCGCGATATACGTTTGCCACGATGATTACCGTACTCTTTTTATCGCATGTACACATGTAAAGAATACAAAATGTTTACCGAAATACAAGTTTTCGTAGCCAGCGTTTGGACGATAAAAGAAACCTGAATACGCAATGAAACTGTACATATGCGAAATTACTCTTGAAATTGTATTTAAAATTGTTGTGGCACGTGAGTGAATCGGATGACGATGGTATTCCGACTGACGCGCTTCCTCGAACCAGCAAATGGTACAGAGTTTAATAAAAGCGTAGATAACCGACGGCCAGGTGTACCGCACTTACGCAAAAGTATTGTACGTGCGTGTGCATATTATCGAAAGACAAAAGACCCAGCAATAAGATACTCGTACGTTATCTTGCTAATTCCGTGCGGGTCATTTGATTTTCACTCAGCGATACCCTCTTGTCTATGGAACACGCGTTTTTTCACGGAAGCTATTCCGGGGAAATGGATGAGGTTGAAGTTTTACCCATTTGATCTATACATAAAGGAGCTACTAAACAAAGAAAAATGAGTAAGAAATATTGAGTTTATCCGATCAATGAGAAAAGATAAAAGGGATCTTTCCATTCACGGTGTTCTACATCCACGGCGATACTTCAGCCACGGTACGAATGCCTAGCAATTCTTGCTATCTTTCTTCGATCGGATGGAGAAATGATCGTCGACGACCGATCGACAAAGCACTATACCGAAAATCGGTATCGTGCCATCGCGTATCGTATCTCACAAGAATCGCTGTCACAGGCGATAATTATCACGCGATATTCCACGCAACGTATCGCGATATGTATATCGTGAATCGCGGCGCGAAAAAGCTGTAACAAAAAAGGGAGCAGCGAAAATTCGAAAAGAGACAGAGGAAGCAATTAACGGAGGCTCGCAGAGTGGAGTATTCGGCGTTTAGCTGGTTTCTTCATGGAGTGCCATTATCGGAGGAAGCGTATACACTGTACAAGTTAAGGAACAAACGGAGTTTAAAACCGAATGAAAGCGCTCAAAGCGGCCGTCGAAGATCGTTAGGCGATTTGTAAGAAAAAAGGGAAGAGCGAAAAGGAGGCAAACGCAATAACGGAAAAGGACGAGCGTGGAAAGGCGAGTCCCGTTTCTAGCCGCGCGAAAATGCTTAGCCTTGCGGGAAAATCGTTCGATCGGATACGGGACTTAACGAGATATCGTTAACGTCGGTGTTCGAGAAGGAAAGTACGTGCGCGCGTTTCCGCAGGCTGGCAACGGTTCGCAGACGAGGCCGTAAACGACGAGTCAGTTTACGGGGTCGATTCGGTGGGTCGCGCGACGGCTCGAGTGCGCGAGCTCGAAGGCTACAATGGATGGCCCTTTTGAGCCCTCGCGTTTCGCCTTCGCCTTCTTCCGCTTCTCCTTACTCCCTTCTGCGTTAGCCGTATGTTTACGGCCCTTTCCAACCAAAGATCGAAGCCAATAGGTTATGCATTTTTGAAGCCGAGCGCTGGGACGAATGCTCCTCCGCGACTAAAATTACTTTGTCTTTACGCGGAATCGAATTAAAGTGATAGAGGGGTGGGGGAGAGAGAGAGAGAGAGAGGGAGAGGGAGGAAAAGTTTTTGATTTGAAATCACGTTTGCTTCTTTGCAGGAGAAACTTGTAAAAAATTGTATACCATCGTTGCTTTCATAACTGATTACAAAAATTCAACGACCATTTGACAGATACCTTTATCGAAGTATCTGTCAATAGAGATTTGTCGCAAAACGGAACGCTGCAGGGAATTATTGGACTTATTTTATTGTACAGCGTTTTATTTATTTGCGATTGTTTCGGTGATCGACGTGCGAGATAGGTGAAGAAACGTAGTAACGGTATCTACTCTGATCATTGACGGTCATTTTCATTTACATATTTGGCTGCGAATAAGACATAGAGAGTGAAGAGTAAAATCGAAATATAAAAAAATAAATAATATGTCAAACTGAATTACCGTTCGCTGAATCGCATCAATTCTATTTTTAATATCTCGTATCGATCATGAGATTACTAAAGGAATATAGCGCTTTGATTACGTAACCTGTTATACAGATTAACAAATTACAAATGCAAAATCTTTAAAATACCCGTACAACTTTCCACAGAGTTTCCTCTGTTAATCCTTAAAAGAAAAACACGTGCGAAAGTTCATTTTCAAAATGGGTGAAACAAACGACCGTGCGTGGTCGATCAACGTTCTCCAGTCGGTGGGGAACACCGATTTTCTTTTCGCGAGAAGCATTCGTCCCGCGTCGAGCTCGGTATCCAGCCGTGACAGAATTTCATTAACGCGATTAAGGAGAAGGTTGACGGAGCGACGAAGGCAGAAGCAAAGACCGATAACGAGAGATTTAGAGGAACAGAGAAAGGAGGAAGACTCATCGGGGAAAGAAAGTTGGGGTAACCGCGAGTCAAACGTCTCGAATGCTTCTCACGTTCTTGTCGCGCGCAACTCTTGCCAACTGCGAAATACGACCGTTTCCAGCCTTCTTCCTTTCGTTTTTGCCCGTGTCTCGTCGTCGTTTTTCTCCGTTCGCCTCTTTTTTCTCTCCATCCTTTGTATCTCTTTCGCGAAAAGAGCTCGCGCAGCGTTCCCTTTCCTCCTTGTACTTCAACCGCTCTCAATTTCTCTCTCTCTCTCTCTCTCTCTCACTCTCTCTCTCTCTCTCTCTCTCTCTTTCTCGCAATTCCTCGGTCGAAATAAGCCCGAACGATGGCAGTCGAGCGCAAGACTGCCGGCCGGATACTAATTAAGAGCGCGTCTTTCAATTATTCTGCTATTGACAGTCGCGCAATCTACTCGTCGACCGGATGCATCGGGCCGAGCGCACAAAGAACACAACCCCGTGCTCGGTGTCATAGCTCTTTCGATTCGGTGACTCTCGATTCCTCCCTCGATCCATTCTTTCTCTCCCACTTTGCTCTTCCCTCTTTCTCTTTACCCTATTTTCTCGACTCTGCACTTTCGACTCACGACATCCGACCAGCGAAGATATCTTCGTTCCCTTCAAACGTTCCGAGACTCTCACGCTTCTGTCGCCACGGGATTTGCAAAGTTACGTACCCTATGACGAGAGACGAACCGGAGAATCCCCGTTTCTCCCTTCGCGTCGTCCCTCTCTCTATCGACAGACAGGGCGACGGACCTCGAGAGGGCCGAGTTTAACGCTATACAAAGCGGTTGATGGCCGATTAAATTAGCGTAACGTAAATTAATGGAAAACGGTACACCCTCGTCGTCTCCGCTGCCCCGGGGGTCGTCTGGCCCGGAAGACGAGCTGGAAAATAGGCCGAGACTCGTGGCACTGGTACATGGAAACGCGTGTCCGATGCGCTTCGACAGTTTTCATATTTTACGATTTAAAGAGCAATCGACGCTGCCGATTGAAAGTAATCGACAGGAAGAGTCGACGGGTCGAGGGTATTAAAAACAGGATTTGGATGCAATTTCGCGCGTAATCCATGGAAGCCTCCGAGTCGAGTGCGCGGCCGTATCGACAGAAAAGTCACGGACGAACAATCGTATAGCCGGAATTTTCCGATTGCTGCAGCCACCCGCTCGATCGGTCTGCTGTAACGCGAATAGCGAAATCGCGCGGTATTCGCAGGTCGATCCTGTCCTCCGATGAAATTCGGGACGACGACTCGTACTCGCCGAGCGTAGCATATTTCCTGCAACCGCTAAACGATAGCCAGTTTCGAGTTAATTGGGTAGACTCGCGTGCGCGAAGACTCTCGGATCGAAGGACGAAGTTTATCGACTCCGCTAGCCAGAAGACGAGGCGATAAGGCGAAGCGGAATCGAAAGCTCGCGACGACTCGACGTATCGTTGGAAAGTTAGACGTTGGCCGGAGTTGGGCGAATTCTCGCGAAGAATATCAAACGGCTCGATATCCACGTCGATAGGGGAAATTTGCATGGACCGACGTTACGAGCGTGCCATCGCATTGCGTCACGTTTGCCGCAGGATCGCATGGCCCTTTCTAACGAAAACGAAAAGCAAAGGCGACCAGAAACGGACCGACGTAACGCGCAAGACACGTTGCACGGCAATTTGCAGCGACTCAATGCCGAATGGTGTTTGTCGACACGACGAACGAAACAGCAACGTTACCGCGAACGATACGTATTCTCGCTCGAAAGTCGTTACCGAGGATGGGTAGGAGAAACGAAAGAGGCGTAAAAGCGAGGAACGAGAGACGAGGGAGGAGCGCAAGCGCGCGATCCGGGCATTGAAGCAGCGATGCATGTCCAAACGCAGTATATTCTCATAGACGTACTCCCCGGAGGTAGCTGGATCACGACCGTGCCGGGGATATTTATTTACATTCTGGCAATTAGTCGAGCATTAGTCGTTCCTGCGGAGGTACGAATAACCCCGTCTACGGTGGGTGGCGAGGCTCGTAACAGCGGCTAGCCGTCGCGTCGCTAGAGCTTCCCGATCCATTCGGTTCAGTCGCTGGTCTAGCGACAACTTTCGACCTCGATTTTCATCTTACTCTTCCGCCGACTCTCGCCACAGCGCCGAATTCCCGAGGTCGGCTTATAAATCGTGAATCACGGGACGTCCCGCGAGGCTCTGCGTTATGGCGCGCGAGGAATTTCTCGCTCGTTCCTCGGCGAGAGAAGATTCGCATAGAGAAGGGCGAGACGCGAGACGCGATCTCGTATGCACCGTCGCGGAGAAAGGACGCGCCGCGATAGTCGGACTAGACAAATGGAAACTGTCGCGAAACTTCCGAGAAGCAAAGTCTCGCGGTAAAGGGCGGAAGACGCAGAGCGGAGGAAAGAAGCGGAACGAGCAGCAGCGGCAGCAGCAATAGCAAGCAGCAACCGGTAGAGAGGGAGCAAGAAAGCGAACCGCGAAAGACAAAAGTGGACGGAGAACACTTAGTTAGCGGCAAAGTCTCGAGAGTACTTGGGAAGTAGCGCACCGTAAAGCGTGACGAAAAAAATGCTCGAAAATAGAAGAAGTTGGAAAGGAGAGGACGACTTTGTTCAACGGCGGAGCTAAACGCGCGAAGGAAAGACGCGTCCGCGATCCCTCGACTTTGAGCGTTCCAACGAAAGAAAAAGACGTTTACGTTTTCGTCGACAGCGCGTTTCGACGAGTTTCCAGGCAATTTTTAAGAAGTCCAGCACGGGCGATTGCTTTTCAAACGGTTTTTGCTTCCAACAAGAATATCTCGTTGTCCGATGGACGAACGAATTATTCGATGAACATCGTGACGTGCTCGCTGTGAAAGTTAATTGAATCGCGTCGATTACCGGCTAAACGTTACCGAGCCGTCGTTCGGTTATAAATGACCTACGACATAAATCGCTGGAAATCGTATTCGCTGCGACTTTTTCGTCGTTTGCGCCACGGAAATTAACCTTAGAACTCGAGCCGTCGCGAACAAGCCAAACTCGAATCTACGATTTTTCTTCCGCGTTTATCCTCGGAAACATTGTTTTTGGGAAATTATTTTCCTGCAGTTGCTACTGATAAAAAGAACGCTCCTTTGGAAAATAAGGGCGTGTATCGATACTTTTTATAGCCGCTGTATATCGAACTTGAACGTCTATGCCGCGATAAACAATTTCTTAGGAATTTTTTATGAAGAAGAAATAGTTTTACTTGAAACTTTTCCAACTTGTATATTCGAGCAACCCTTTCTCGGAAGTTAAGAAAGAAAAATAAGAAAAATCGGAAGAAGATAAAGCGGCATCGATCGATCCTCCTTTCGTTCCAACCAAACATCGCAGTCGCGTCGCTCGATCAACGAACAGGCGTGACACGGGATCGAAACGGGCGTGCGAAGATTCTCGCCAACTGCCAATGCAAACTGCGTGGCGCGTAAATAAAGACGATCGTGTCACGCTGTTACGCTACGATCCGGAATGCGAAGAAACTCGAGGCTCGCGACCTGGACGAATAACCGGAACCTCTCCAGCGACGCGTTTCGTGTCGTTACCTAAAATTTATTCCTCCTGCTGCTACTGCTCCTCCTCCTCCTCCTCCTCCTCCTCCTCGTTCTCCCACCTGTTCCCCGCGTTCGTGTAAAAGTCACTGGCAAGCCGGACGGTTTGAAACAGCAGGCACCAACCAGCGAGCCTTGCAACGCGCGACACGTCGCGATGATTTACGAGATTACGCGCGATCTGTTTTGCAGTCGCGCCGCTGAATCGTCCATAAAACATCGTACTAGGGAAAATAATGGATTGTTTTTATAAAAAACGAAATAGCCAACGGATATAGTGGACTCAGCCTCCTTTGGCCTAACCTGAGTCGATTTTTGGGATACGAGGAGAGACGTTGCGTCGTGGATTGTTGAGCGAGCAGCTCTGTTGGTCGCGACTTTCACCCGTTAACGCGTTGACTGCCATTTCATTTTTGCAAAATATTATATCGTATTTAGTCGAAAATTTAGTCCGAAAATTTTAGTACAATCGAATATTAATAAATATAGATCTGGCCAAGTTGGATGAATTTTAATTCTTCTAAACGCGAATACGATATAATTTATTCTTAGCAAAAATGATCCGACTAATGATATACGTAAAAAGAAAGAGGATATTTACATAAAGAAAGTACTACTCGGTTAATAGGTTAATGGACTAACGCAATAAACTCGTTTGGTCTAACGTGGAATGATTTTAGCTCGAGAATAAACTCTCCTGCTAAAAGAGAACCACGGACAAGAAGCGTTTTTATTATGAGTCCTTCGATTCAACACGTTCTCGACGATTAACGAAAATAAAATGAAATAGATAAAAAATGCATATAAAAAATCGTAAATTCGAAAATAACATTAAAATCATATTCGCCTCGTAAATTCGGTTTAACGGCAGCAGGCAATCTTCTGCTAATTTTCGGCCGAAGTAAATTTATTAAATTCTCAAGGGAAATGCGGAAGAATCTTTATCGACATGCGTGATTTCCCGTTTCAATTTTACGCCAAAGATTTTTCAGAAACCTGAGAAGAACCTTTTGTCGACCAAAACGAAGGTGAGGTCGAGACGCGAAAATAAAATTGCAGCAGGATTAAAGCCAAGTATTCCTAACGTCTTAATAATAAGAAAATCGGGCTCGGTATATGTCAGGCGAAAAATAAGAATCCGCGGCGTCGATCCAACGAAAATAGGTACCGGCGAACGCAGAGAAACAAAAGAAGCGAAAAAATTTGAAAAGAAAGAAAGAGAGAGAAAAGAAAAGGTGCATCGCGTTACAAGAAAGGAGACATATTTCGTGTCGCCGTAAACTCCGGCCACGTCGACGTCCACGGACCAAGCCATCCATCACGTGGCGCGTCTACCGAGAGACGTATGGTAAAGGGACGTTGGTTCCGGGACTCGAAATCCTTCGAAGCAAGAACGAACGAAGCGAGGAATAGGATGCGAGGAAAAGATTATTCGCTTCTCGGACCGGAATTCTTGCAGTGACGTGGCGAAGTAAGAAGGAAGACGAACGGGCAAGCGATTGCTTCGGATACCGATAACATTGGGTAGCGATACGCTACTGGAGTCGGTATATCCCGGCTGTACGCCCGATAGCTGCAATTACCTAAGCTTTAATCCTGCCGGATAATTCGGAAATACATTATCCCAGGAACAAATATTCGCGTCACTGGCGCTAAATCCGCGCGTAAAATCGAAACCTCCGATATATGTACATACCGATCCTCTGCTTCTCTGTTTATCGCGTTCCGCTACCTAAAACTGTCATAAATATCGCAGGAAAAGCGCATAATGTGAAATGCTTTGGCACGATGCGCAATTTCTATGATACGACTGCCGTGTCCGACTATCGTTTCGAGTAGAATCCCGCGATCTTGCAACTAGACCCGTAACCAGTATGCGAGTCAGGTGGGGCAAAAAAATACGTACGCGCGCGACCGTAAGCTCGGTCGTCGACGGTTGATAAAACGCGCGAACGAACGAACGAACGAACGGAGGGACCTAGGGACGGATTGGACGAATGGACGAATGGACGAACGAACGAACGGACGGACAGACGGACAGGGTTGTAAATGGGGTCGGCCAGCCTGAACGCGTATAAAATATGCCGAGCCGCGCTATCTCGCGGCCGATTGCCTGGAAAACTCACGCGAAAATATCGATCCCCACCCGGTCCGCTTGTAATCAGATTAAGCAAGACCAACGGCTCGACCTGGCCATACCTATAACCCTGCACGGCTCCCTCGACACCTGTGTGAGTGCACCTCTCCTCTCCTCTCTCCCTCTTCCAACCCCTCTCATTCCATCCTTCTCTTTACAACCAAGCGGATGACAAGGACAGCCATGAAGAGAGAAAGAGAGAGAGAGAGAGAGAGAGAACCGGAGAAACGGAGAGAGAAGAGCACACGAACGTTCGCACCCCTTCGTCGTGCACCCTCCTCTATCCGTATCTCTCTATCTACGCGCGAAACGGGGCGCAGTCAGTATACTCGGTCCGTTATGGGAACGGCTACGGGTTCGAGTGTGTTTGCACGCCACCCTGTACCCGCTCGACAACGTCTACGGGTTGCCAAAGTAGTCCTTTCGATCGAACTAGTACGAAACACCGTTAGGGATCGCCATCAAAGAAATAAAGCAACGGTGATCGAATGGGACGTGGTAAGTTCGGTCACGTTAATTAGAAAGGAATTGTATCGAGTGAAATAGCGGCATGAAAGAGGCAGATTCGTTCCCCGCACGCAATTTCATTTCTATTAAATTTCACGGCTCTCGATCTGCTAGCCGATCCTACTTTCAAACTATTATCTCTATTCGCGGATAAATGCGATCAGCCGGCGCTTTGTCGAATGTTTCGGTCATTTCCCGGGACACGTTTTCAGACGGCAATGAATTTATTTTAATCGAAGAGATGAGTCTGATTTCGTATCAGATTCCTAATAAAAGGAATCGCTATTCGCACCGATGAAACGAGCTAGGATTTATATCCTATTAATAGTCAAACTTTACCGATATATTATACGGGTATGAATAAACAAAAGAACGTTATATAAACGTAAGCCATTCAAAGCTTTGTTAAAAAGTTGTAATAAAAATACGAAATATCTATAGAGAGCACTGCAATATCCGACTGTAATCCCTCGGATTATTAAACTCGATCTATTTACAATCCTACAAAAGTCACGGAACGGTTTGCGCGTGTCACGCAAATTTATAATAATTTTTCTTTCTTCTTCGACGTTTCTTTGCCTCTACGTGGTATACCAGAATTGTGATAGTTACTTATATTTCAATTTAGATGCCATCCTCTGTTGACCATGTCTCCGAATGTACTCTGATGCTAATTGTGTTGACATGTCATATATTATGTTATAATTATGCTATGCACAATTTCACGATACGAGAACTGCACGAATACTTATTACGCGTATAATTTCCTCTGGTTTCTGAATACATATTTGTTAATGTTCCCATCAAAAATATGGATAAATAATATCTCTTTATAAAATCCAATCTGAAGGTTTCTACGAATATGTACAAATTTTCGTTTGATGAAATATTTCATGTAAACAAAATTTTTGTTAAAATTCATCGCTGTACGAATATTTCTTACGTTCGCTATATATTAGGTTGATGAACATGGAATATGTGAATCGTGTATCCAAAAACTAAATTTGAGACGCCAATATCGCCCACATATTAGATTTCATCTGATCAATTATCAATCGCACGAAATGGAAACTACACACACAGACTCGCGAAGCTACTACAATATTTGTTCGCAACTTTTACGAATAAATCATATATATATACATTATACGAAAAATTTTGAAATTTCATTAACACCGTTACTAGGCCCGACTATCATCGCTATATTGTTGAAGTTTGAATATATGTAAAAGCGACAAAATGCTTCGCAAAGATCGCAAGAATATTCAAACAATTATTCTATTACCTACGTTAATGTGATCTCAACGTTAAATGAAAGCATAATTTGCATCTATTATACCCCTAAGTTGGCCATTCATACCGTGTATTAATTTTTTTACCAAATACACGTATATACGTTTGCAGTAAATATCTTGTAATTTCTACATACATTTTCAGACTAATTGCAAATATCGATACAATCGTGTCTCGTTACTGAGTGAAATTTCAAAATGTTTTATACGGACATGAAAATTTTGCACGGTAAGTGTAGAAATACTTTCGCGAGCCACTGTAGACAAATGGGACGAATAAAGGATGTGACAATAGACCAATATACCGGTCGATGAATAATCCAGAAAATAAAAATCGATCTTCGAACGATATCGCAATATGTATGTAGTTCTGCTCGTTTTCGATCCTCAATTCCGACCGATAATTTAACAGCTTGTCACGAGCGGGATGCCGTGAATGTATACGTTTCTACATCGCGTATATCCCGGTACTAATCAGAATAATCGCTTATCTCCGTTATCGAACCTGGCTTCATTGGCTCATGAAGATTTCAGTGGCCGCTCCGTTTATCGAGCCGACTCGCCAGAGAGAGAGGGAGCGAGAGAGGGAGAAAGCGAACGCACGTTCGTTTTATAATGAAGAGCGACTTGCATTATTAAATTTCTAATGCATACGCATGGAAATCGCACAGGATAAAAAGATCATCGCGTCGAAATCCGAAATGTCGGGACGATTCGTTTGCGAACCGCTATTGGTATCTAACATTTTTTGCCCGGGCATTAACGTCAGATAATATCGTCGCATGTAATCGCGTATCGGCGATCGGGCTCCGATACGCGATAGCGGTCTACGATCTCGCCGATCTTTTGGTCCGATGCGTTCCAATCAAAATTGAAATTTAGAGGATCGTTTAATTCACGGCTACTGTCACACATCGCCCGATCCGTTCAAGCGAGCAAACGAAAGAACGAACGGAACGAACGATCGAATAGCCGAGCGACTCGCAGTCGATCACCGTCCACGATAAGCGGTGATTGGTTCGACGGACGCGTTATTCGTCAGAGATACAAAGTCGCGAATATTCAGGCTTGAGATTGCGATCGAACTTCTATCGAATCTCCTCCTGAACGCGATGAAATGATAAAAAGATAGAGTAAAGTAAGGTTATTTGTGTTAGTCGAGCTTCGATATTTTGAAATTCAAACTCAAACTTTCCACGGAATAATCAAATTTCGCGTATATCACGAGACGCTGTTAGTCTGTAGCGTAACAACGAACGCATCGATCGATAATAGTAAAAAGAAACGTAAAACACTGGAGCGCTTAAAAATGCTTATTATGTACTTTAGGTGCCGGAGAAAGAAAAGTATGAAAAACGAAAAAATGACTCGAACATTCTTACTGTAGATACCGTACATACGTGAGAAATTTCAACGGGTTAGGGAAAGCTATCGCCGGATCGACGGTCGAAACGCAGTCTTTCGGCACGGGAACCTGGATCAACGACGGGATATTCCTGCCATTGCTCGCTGTTCGATCGTAACCCGAAGAATATGGTAGCTGGAAAAACACGTGTACGCGGAACAATACGATCGGTCTCGATGACACGCGCCAACGACGTTGCACGTTTTACACGTACCTCGCGAACACTGCGGTCGAAATCGATACGAGAGCTTGCGAAACGTTTCGCTCGTTATTATCCGCCTCGCCAGCTGAGATTAGCGAATGCGCTAGCTTTTAATGATCCGGATACATTGGCGCTCGTATTCCCGCTGAACCGGCGCAACATAGTAATTACGACTTATTTCTCGTTGCTAGCGCCATGTCTTTTTAATCCTGCTATCGCGAGCTTGACAGCGCGCGATTTTGCACCAGCGACATCACGTTCGATCACCGCCGCACTGTTCGTTCGTTGCATTGAAAAAAAGATTAAGAGAAAAGAAAGGGAAAGAAATTAGTAGAAATGTGGGAGAAAATAAGACAATGGTAGGAAGAGAAAGGAAAGGGAAGGAAATTAGTAGAAATGTGGGAGAAAATAAGACAATGGTAGGAAGATAATACGAACCTAGGTAGCTTTCTTCCATCGAATTTACACGTTTCGGGGAATACAATTTGAAGCAACAGCGGTGAGTGGTCAACCCGATAGGTGGGTCCAATATGGATTATCGAAAATTCATAAGGACACTTTGTATTCTGGAGTCCGCAGGATGCGAGAATACGCGTAGCAACTGTATCCGCCAGCGAGAAATATACCGCTGATAATAGAGGATATCCCGGCAATCGTGGTACAAAAATGTAGAAAAAATTTTTTGTAGTTTGAACGTTTGTCAAGCACGCTTGAACTTGACTAATTCCGCGCTGAACAAGAACGAATAATTGACGGAAAGTTATTTTACGGCTCGAAATATAAAAAAAGGTGACAGATGGAAAATTTGGAATAACATTCGTTCGCAAGACGCTTCTGACGCTTGCTGATCAAATTAAATTCGAAAATTGATCAAACACGCGTACACTAGACCAATTCGTAATTAAACGTGCTCGATATCAATATCTTCTTTTAAAACGTGTCCTTCTACGCGGCACTTATACTCGCACGTAGAATAATCTCCTGTGCTGATTCTTTATTCGTACAAATTTTCAACTTCGATTCCATTAAAAACGAAACGCTGAAAACCTCTTCCTCGACTGTACCATGATTGCCAGGACGGAATATAAAACGTAGCTTCTTTGTAAAACGTAGTTTCCGTCGCGAGTTCCGACTATACATAGCGTTTAAGAAGGAATATCTGCTTCTTGGAACAGCGAATAGTCAGCGAGGCATTGGAATCTATCGCGTAGATTTTATTCGACTCGGTGGGGACGCGTCAAGCTCGTGCAGAGGAAAAACTAGAATAGCGATGCGGTCCCGAAGTGGAAAGGTAGCTGTTCAGATTTTGGTTTAATGGAAATTTAAGATGGTCCTGGGTGGTTTTTCTCTGGCGCGCTAGTTCCAATCTCGATTGGCTGCATAGTCGGCCGGTGCGCCAGATCAACAGATATATGGCCTATAGGAAAGTTGTATTCGCGGATGAACAAGCGAACGGACAAACGAACGGGCAAATGCACGCGCGTGTACGTATCGGGGGATTTTCAGCTGGAAAATTTATAGCACCTACCTACTCCAGAGGGTACGGGCCAGCCTGCACGATGGGGTGGAGGATATAGATTACGTACGGCTCAACTATGGAGCAGTATTTTCCTCTGGCTCACGCCCGAGCGAACGCACGCTGCGACGCAACGAGACTGCCAGCAAAGAAAGAGAAAAAGCCAAAGAAGAGACTTTGTATTCCCTGTAGCGACACTTATCTCCTTACGTACTCGCATTTTCCACGACTCCAGCCCCCCCGCCTCCTTCCTTTGCTCCTGTTCCCTTTTACTCTTTTCCCTTGCCTATCGGCTCGCCAATGGCGTAGCAACGTCTTCGCGATACCGATATCGTCTGTTCGACTTCGGCTCCTTCGTATAGTCATCTATCCCGCGCTACCTTTTAACGGGTCCAAGATGAAAACCGAAGAAATAAGAATCAGCCGTCTTAACGCACTCCACAAGGATAATCGAAATTTGCGACCGCTTGTTTTGTGATATCGAATCACACCGGTGATACGTATTGTAGTTGTACTATGAAGACGGTAGATTGTATTTCTAACAGAGATTAACTTCGCTATTAACTACAGTTAGTATCAGCTATCGTGTTTTTCTACAATTAGACAGTTTCTTAATATCGAGAAAATATGGAGGAATCGTTGCGGACTTCTCGGAAACACGAGAACCGATAATTAAAAATCGCGTATAATTTATCCACATTTTTCATCCGATGTTCAACAGCGAACAACTAAGGTTGGTTTAAGTAGCCTCGAAGCATTAATCACTGTTCAAAGAAGAACATATTATCAACGACTTGTCAAGATTATCCACGTCGCTGCTCCATCCAACTTTGCAGCAGATCCTTCTCTCGGAACGTGTTTGCTTATGCGAGTCTTCCCTCCCTCCATTCGTCTCGTGGACTAGACGTCGGCTCGTCGCATCTCTTCCGCGGGTCCGGCACATTTCGCAGTCGACGATGAAGACGAGGACCATGACGCGAAGAGACCAAGAATACCGAGGACGAGGGAGGAACGAAGGAAGAGGAAGCGAAACTACCGGCGGAGAAAGTTTTTCCGTAGTCGCGACGGAAATCCGTAGGAAAATATTTTTCCA
This sequence comes from Bombus terrestris, assembly GCF_910591885.1. Lineage (NCBI taxonomy): Eukaryota > Metazoa > Arthropoda > Insecta > Hymenoptera > Apidae > Bombus > Bombus terrestris. Next base: position 1,248,673 of record NC_063282.1, on the reverse strand, counting down.
CGCGCCTCGTTGACAGTTGTCACGAGAAACTAGCGCGAGGATGCAAAAGTAAGAAGGAGGAAGAAAAGGAAAAAGAAGAGAAACAAAGTGACCTGACTTTTAGCCTGTTCTCGTGAAACTCGCAACGTTCCTTCGTTTCATAGCTATTTCACGATACGCGTCGCATTGAGGTTGCGATCGTTGCATACAAAGTGTTATCGGAAACGAATTTCTTCTTAAAAAGTCCGCTATAACTGCCTCCATCCACCTCTCTTTTTTCCACTCTTCGAATTGGTTTCGTGAAATGGGTAGCTGGCATATCCCAGAGACTACGACACATGGAAGAACAGTGGCAAAAAACATAGATAAATTACTCGGTTTTACGTGGAAAAACCGTGGAAGATTGAAAGAATCTCGACGCGTCCAACCATCGTTTGCAATTAGTAGGCGTTTCGAGCTTTGATTTCTCCATTGCCCATAACGTGATCGAGCTGCCTCTTCGCTTATATCGGTAAACATTTCCGCGACTGTTTGCAAGCGCACCGCTGATTATCCCCCCGAATTGTACTCGCGAAACCCGCGCAACACCGTTGTCCGAATAGTTATATTTCCAGGCCATAATCTACCGCCAAGACCGCAAGGGTAATAAAACGCAACCCGTTTGCCGACTATGGAAATTTACCAATGTCCGATTACGTGCCAGGTGCACGCGGGAATTCCCCTACTATCTACTGGCAATGTTAATACGCGCGAGCTACTCGACGATGCGTCGAGGATTCCTCCACGCCGCGCCGTTTAGCCCTTTCGTTACGAATGTCTGCCGCAAACAAAGATCACACTACCCGGTAGAACTTTGTTCGTACAGTGGCTGAAGAAAACATTTCTGCACTTATCGTAGAAAAGTTTCGTGCATAGACATAGTAATATTACTTAAGCGTATTATACATAACATTTTGAAGGGATTGTTCCAAAGGGCAGATATCACGAGATCAGTTTGCCTCGCACGATGTCGTATCGTTATTCGTACGAGAGTTAAATTACCATGACGAGCCAGACTCGTCATTTGAGAAGAAGGAGGTAACTCGTGACTTCTTCGCGTTTAGCGCGTGTCATCGATCCAGATATAAAATTACTGCGCTGGATCGCACGGCCAACGAATTTCGACAACGTCGTTAATCACCAGATCGGGAAATAAAATCATTCGGATGTTCGGAATCGATCAAGCACGCGTCGTATTTCACTATCATATGTAGATCGTCACGCGTGACGCGCGTAACTGTCCTGTTCGCGAAAAGTTTGATTTATTTTAACAAAACGAAATTCCAATGGAATTTGTAGCGGTGCGCTGGGCCGACCGTTAACCGCAACGTGGATACGAATCAATTGAAAATGAAAAACGTTGTATTTTTGCGTCTCGTTGCTTTCCGAATAGCTATCCAGGTATCCACATCGGGAGAAAATCTGTTTGAACGTGAATTGATTTCAGGAAATCGATCGTTGAATAAAGAATAGTAGTAAAGGGGTTAAAGATTGAAATTCTCAGTTTCGAGTTACGCAGTTGACCCTTTCTCTACGAACCAGTACGTTCGAATACCAGAAGGTACATTCGTATGTATTACAATCGATGACGAGCGCCCTACACACACGATGCTTTTCCAAAATACTTTCTGTAAAATATAATAGCAGGCAAACTCTCTACTGTACCGCTCGCTTTGTTTAATTTATAATAACTTTACGTACAATGCATATTTTAGCAAAGTGTACAAATTAACGATGAATCTTCCGCCTAATTAGGGGCAACGGTTGCGCTACCTTTGACGCAATCGCCGTGCTATGAATTTATATTAGCCATTAAAAATGTAGCAATGATAGTATTTTACTATTCGGGTACTGCATAGCGGCACGTTCGAAACTCGTCATCGATCGAGACGCCGTCCATCGGTGATCGAATATCTCAAGGAATGGCGTTCTATCATCGATCCATCATCGATCGACGAGCTTTTATTGCTGTTCGACTTGGTCGCGAGACCGACACGTAAGTGTCGCAACGACGCGAATCTTTTTCCCTGACTGCCGTTTCTTTCCGCGACAACTCGTCGAACTTCTCTCGCTGTTGTTCCCACAAGACACGGCCGTTTCGCAAAAAGAATGGACAGACTTCTGTTCGTCATCTATTTCGCAAACGAGCCAGTTCGCGAGGGAATTTCTTGCGCGAAAACCACCGCGAACATCGTGTTCCCGCGGTCGTCCAAAGAAACGATGTCATCGCACGCCACGCTCTAACGTACGTTATTTTCGTTGCGTTGGCGTCTCCGATGAAAAAAATTGTGAAACCAAGACGAGACAGTTTCATCCTGCGAAATATTCAAAGACACCAGTTCCCCGGTAAACGTGCTTCGAGTCTGACCGCTATTCGCCGCTCGAGATTCGCCGTAAGCCTCGAAAGGTAAACCTAAATCGCGACGCCTCCAGGCAAAACCGTAAGGATCGCGTGGAACAACGAATGGTGGGCCGAAAAGAATAGATGGTATTTTCTACGATGGCGTTCTAGATATTCTTTGTGTCCCTCTATCATCGATGCCCATCCTTCTTCCACCCTCCTTCATATATCTTTTCCGATTCGTTCAACATTCTGCAGACAAAAAGATTATATTCGCGTCGGCCTTCGGCGACAATCGGGTTCGTCCCGACCGCCACGACCCTTCGGTGACGTTTCTAACTTTCCCAGTTGCCTCTTTCTCGCGCGGAGAAAAGGTAAGCATTAAAGGTAAGTTCGATGAAAACTGGCGACTCGGAGGAAAAGAAAGACGAAGGACAGAAAAACGTCGCTGTCGTTTCCACCTAGGAGGAAAATGCATCCGATTCGCTAAGGCGGACTAAATTGCTGGAACGCGAGCTAAGGGACCATAATTTCCTTCGCTGCAGCCGGTTTTTCGTCTTTCAGCTCGTTCTCCGGTTAGTCGGACGATCCTCCTCTCCATTCGGCCTCCGTGTGTCTCGACGATGCAGTCACTATGCGTGCGAAGAATAAATACGTTTTTTTAAGACGACTGTCCTGCTTACGGTCGGTGGTCGATGGCAAGCGTAGTTTGCCAAGCCCTCGAGAAATACCGGGTCGCAATTTCGCGTAACGAAAAACAAATAGCGACCATCCATCGAGCCCGCCGACACTGGAAGGCGCATAGGAGAAGAACACGCGAGGTAAAAAGGCAAGACGAACGAAAAGATAAAAGATACGAAGAGATGAGAAAAGGGGAAAAGCGAAGAAAAAGAGGAGGGAGGAGGAGATGGGGAGGGGATCGCGGCGGTAGTCTATCCATGGCGATTCGAAAGGAATTTTTCTTTTTTAATTGCTTGTAGCACGACACGCTGCTACCGATTTGTAAATTTTCTTCAAAATTTCTCACGTTACGTTCTTATGTTGTATATTTTATGTTTTCACAGAGAATCATCCGTTGCTCGGTTATACCACCAGTCACCAGACATCGTGTATCGTAGTTTCGTCGAAAGTTGAAATTCCGAACGCGAGGAAAATTGGCGAACGTTCGCCTGCCGGGAAGACGAACGAGAGGTTGTTTAATTTCGAAGAAAATGCATTAGACGAGCAACGCGGGGCGAGAGAATAGAAGAGCGTGGGTTTAAATTTTGACGGGATCCGAAGCCGGTCTGTGCGGCTTCGACAGTTAATATTTGAACGGGATCTAACGCCATAGATGTCGGACGAAACCATGGCGTTCATAGAAGCGCGAGCGAAAAAAGTGGCGCGCGCAAGCATTACGATTTTAAAATTCGAGAGAAAAACCGATTGTTTCTCGAACGAGCGTGAGTCAACTACCCGGGAGTTGCTTCCAAGAGAAAGACGATTTTCAAATATTTACGGGAACGTTCCGTAAACCAAACGAAACGGTACCAAACCAAACCCCAGAATATCACGTTCTCTACCAAAACGTTTTCCTTCCTAGGAACGCTATCGTTGCAGCAGCGATGCGAAACTTTGCCAGTCGTCGAATCTCGATGTATCGCGTTGTATCGACCGCGCCGAGAGGGAGATTCGGCCGATCGATGGCTACGTCGAATTTCAAGACGTTGCCGAAATATATTCCGAGGCTCGTAACGCTCGAATCATCGAGCACCGCGTTCGATGATCTTGGAGAGGAAGCGAGATAGTCACGATGTTTTTGGAAATAGCTGTTCGATCGGGAAAACTGATCGATCTAACGAGTTCGGTGAAATTTCGAAAATCGTCCTCGTCTCGATCGATATTTAATACAGAAATTACTTAAACGGGGGAAAATGCGTACAATTTTTGCCGATCTTAAGGAACGATCTTTCCTTTACCGTGTATCTTCTTCGCGTAAAAGTTGATATTTACAGCGAATTATTTTATACGTCACGGATTACGTGCAATAAAGTGTCTAGATAAATTTTACGATAAATGGATTACAGGATCGATCGACCGTGCGAGTCTGTGCAAGTACATCTACCAACTGATCGTCCTTGGAGATACGCGCCGAGAAGTACAGTTACCGATAAACCGTAGAGGAAAGGGGTTGGGGAACGAAGGGCGAGAAGAAGGAGAGAAGCGGTGGATCGGCGTTGTCGGTCGCGCTTGTTCGCATTCTCCTGGCGAAAGAATTTCAATGGAGAAAGGATACGCAGCACGACGTGAAACGCGGCAAAATCGTTGAAAATCCTGCTCGGAGAAGCGTCGAGTGCCCTGGCAGATTGCCATTGTCGCCGGTACAATTCAATCGCAAAGTTAGCTAGCTCCCTGTAGAAATCACATAATGTGCGGTTACCCAACCACTCCTCCGTTCGTCCCTCTGCGCCGTCGTACGCCCATGGCTTTCACCCTATTCCGTTTCTCCCGCACTCTCCTGCTTTCTCCCGTTTGCCCCTCCCTTCTTCCACCGTCATTCTATCTGTCTCCGTCCCTCTTAATAACTCCCCCACCCTGCCTCTTTCGCAACAGTCGTCCCATGGGAGCCAACAAATCAAAAACACCCCCAAAGAGCCACCCCGCTGGAAGTTGGCGGAGCCGCGACACCGACTCACGAATCACCGTCGGCGGCAAACTCGAGAAAGGAGCTAAATTAAAATGCATCGTGAGACGAGTAGTAGGAAATTACGTCAGTGTCTGTGGAAAAGAGCGCGAAATCAAGGCCACGAGAAGTCTGGAAGCAACGCCGGCATTGTCCGCCCTCTCGTTTCCACTGTCTCTTCCAGGCGATAAATTGAAACAAACGACAAGGCAAGGCAGACAAAACGATCTCGACTTTGCCGATAAATATCTTAATTACGAGCCGGCTCTTCAGGGCATGTCGAAATCTAGGAAAGTTCGCAGCGAGAAGTAGGTGCGCAAACTGCCGTCCGAATCGTAAAGCTTCGTTTCGCCGGGACTCGCTCGCGTTCGTGATCGCGTATTTCCATACGCGTTGATCGCGAAGGCGATGACGAAACGAAGGAAAAGGACGAAGGCGTGCGGCATGGAAAACAATTCCGGATCGACGCTTTTATCCCGGCACTTTTCATCTACGTAATCGCGTGTCACGTAGGTAAGGGAAAACAAAAAGAGGAGAAAGGAGAGAGAAAGAGAGAGGAAAAAAAAAAGGAAAGAGACGTAGCATCGTCCAATTAGAAGCGGCAAACGTTGGTAGGACGAGAGGGTTGGGGCTGGGAGAGCGAGGGACGAGCTTTGAGCCGTGTAGTTTGTAGGTCGTAGCGGTGAGTAGAGGTACGTACCGTTTGACTGAAGCAGGTGTTTAATTTAGCGGTACTTGGTAACACGCGTTGTAGGCCGTAAGCCTAAGGCAGATGGAGAGATGGTGGAGGGTCAGAGGTACGAGGTAGCGCTGGGAAAAGGTGAAGGGCGGACGAAGAGAGATACGGCGAAAACGGCATGCGGCAGGAGAAGGAGGTGGAGGGTAACGAAAGAGAGAGCCGGGAGAAGAGGAGAAAGAGCGAAGAGAAAGGAGGGGAAAGTGAGAGAGTGCTCTTGGCTTTAGCGTGCAGGGTCTGCCTACTCATGGTAATTAAATGCCAGGCAATTTACAGGGCATGCATTTGCCGAAGGCTGGGCCACGGTACCGTGCGAGTTGCTCCTTATGCTCGGTAAAGCCGCACGCTCGTTCGCTTATTCGCACGTTCGCTCGTTCGCTCGTTCGCTCGTTCGCTCGGTAACCTGGTTGCGCGCGTCCTCGTGCTCAAACTCCACGGAAACGGCAACAGGAGAACCATGTGTTTCGCGAGCTTCGGTTACCCCGGTTGCTTCGACGAGCCTCGAGTGACCCGCCGGCTAGCCACCTTCCGCGTACACAACGCTTCAACCCATCCCCCGAACTTATGTTCGCTGACTCGCTCCTCTCCTATCCATCCACACATCCACCCATATATCCGTCCATCTATTCATCCATCCATCCTGTTGGAAGCCGGCTTGCCACCCACAAACTATCCGCTTGTTTCCTTACCGCGATTAATCCGGGCCAATTTACGTCGGCAAGTAGACCGATCGCCCGTACGAAATCGCATCGCAACGACTATCCTTTAGAACTTTTCGGCCCAACGAATTTTCCCCGATTAGAAATTTTCGCCCGTTTTCGCGTCCACCAGAAACGATATATAGGAGTGGAAGTATACGCGTACGCTGGGCGTAGATCGAATAAATAACCGGATCGATAAAACGTTAATTTAACGGACACGAGGCGGGGCAAGGGAAGCGGACAAGAAAAGAGGCGGCGTTAAACCGTTTTAATCGGAAGGAGATGCTCATAGTTTTCAGTGGGGTCTGGCGTTCGTAACTTTCCCTATCTCGGTAAGCTTTTATCGCGAGCACGACGCGCCACGACGGAGTTTTTGCTACTCCCTCCTTGTCACTTGTTGATGTCGTGGAGTCGAGGGGTTCCGGTAGAGACCGGAACACGGTCGGCGGTTACCACCCTCACGGTCGAGCATCGAGCAGCGTGTTGCAACACCTCGTCGTCTCCTGCGGGATAAGGAGAAAATTTTAGTTCGACGGACGCTTCTTGCTGCGAGGTAGAGCCAACTTTCGATCTGTGCGAAGCGTTCTCGACAAAGTTTACTCTTTCGGACTTTTTATATCGAGTCTCCATCGGATAACTTCTGGAATCGCGTCTTGCGCGCGTCACCCCCTTAACCTCGGTACGCTTCTCGGGCAAATCCATATTTTAAAATTCGTTCGACGATTTCTTCTTTCCCGTATTCGAGGCCGGAAAAATCGAGCCACCGATTAAAAAGAAGCAATTTCCGTTGTGAACCAACCGGCTCGAGCATCTTCGACGAATGTATCGCCGGAGAGGTTCGGTCGTTAAAATAACTCGGCGGTTATCGATTCCTCGTAGGTTTCGAAGCCGAGAAGAAAGCTGGATCGACGCGACGCGATGATTATAGCTGCGACGAGCGAGAGCTGTTCCGCATATTTTCTCGCTTCTCTTTGGCTCTCCAGCGAGTCTCCGACGAATGCTTCTTCCCGATATCAACCGGATATTCCCCGTTATTCATTTTTCGAGAAAATGCACGATCCTTGTTAGCATGCAACGTTGTACGCACGCGGTTAGACTGAAATTCGGTTCTAGTCGAAACGAATCGAACGGTCCGGGCGTAGTGGGCGTAGGGACGAACGTTGTTCGAAAGAAAGAGAAAGGAGGAAAAGGAAGAGGAAGCGAAGAGAGGCTGCCGGTTCGAGTTGCGGGGCCATGTCGTTCGTTGTCATCGTTCGACGTCATTACCGGAGCTCGTCGAGGCGGATATTCCGTATCTCCGAAGTAACGCGTAACAACGTCACTGTTTACCGTCTTTCGGCTGTACGCGCTGTTATCCGAGTATCTCGTTTCGCCAAGATCTCCGGGTTATCGATTCCGTTCAGTTGGCCGCGTTCGCAGACTTGAATTTTAATCGACGACGCGACGGAGATTATAACGCGCGTTGCACGATCCTGCCAAGCCGACAAATTAGAAAATTCCGGAAGCTCGTGTAAACCACGGCGGGAAAAAAGACCGCCGCTTTTTCTCCCTGCCTCGATTATTTTTTGCCTTCATTTTTCGCCCAACGTCGTTAGCCTCGAAATAAACTCGTAACCAACGTGCGCGAAACCTCCAAACCTCCACCAAAATCGCAACCGCGTTTCGCGCGGTGAATATTTTATGCCGTTGCATCTCGCCTGATAGAAACGCCACGTCTCCCGGACTATCTTCCGTTGGACACGTCGCGCGTCGCCACGAAAAACCTAACGGACCGCGGTGCATCGAATTTCGAACATTTTTCCAGCTAGCGAGCTTTTTCCCGCGCCACCAACAGAAAAGAGCAGAACTTTTACATAATGGTTAATACTCGGTGGCGTCCCACGCGGCTTTTATGGGCACGCAACGACTGTTTCACCGTCGGAAATACTCGTCGCCGCCTCCTCGGTGCCTCGTCTTGCCACGATTCCCACCTCCGCGAAATAAAAAGCTACGCGTAACCGACGCGTTAACCGATATCGCTGCGGCGGTTTTCTTTTTATTTCGTTTCGCTTAAATCACGCGACATGCAACGAAAGGGGACGCCTCCTGATTTCCGCCGCGAACCGATTTAACGGTTCGTTTTCAGATGACAGCCCACGGTCGACCGACGTTCTCGCTTCGTCAGCCTCGTCCTTTTTTAAATACACTCGACGTCGCTTCCGACCGGCGAAGACCGTGCGCCCAAGGGCCGTCCCCGTGCGTTTCCCGACAAAAAAATTGCACCTCCATTTAAAAACTCTCCTGTCTACCCGAAAAGTTTCGGACAATACAGTTTCCTATCGCGCTCCTTCCGCTCCCATCGAACGAAAATATCGCATAGCACGAATACGAGAGGAAATTTCTATGCGACAACGTTTTCGAACGTACACCTAAAAGTTAAATCATTTTTGTCAAATTATTCGTACGTATATTTAATTAAACAAATCGATCTTAAGAGAAGATTATTGTAAAACACTTTGGATGGATTCTGCGTTTTTTGCATAATACGTGGATCTTTGGAATTTTAAATTTCCTACAAATACAGGAAAATCCGCAGTACGCTGATCGACGAGCGTTCCGCTGAATATATATATACATAGAGAGAGAGAGAGAGAGAGAGAGAGAGAGAGAAGAGAACAAAGAAAAGATAGAATTTTTTTTCGAGACAAGAGCGAAAAAACTGATGGTACAATAAAATGCTTAAGAGGAGATAGCGACTTTAAGAGTTTCCGGTCACGTCCTACCAACGATTCAATTGACGCGCGACACGCTCAGACTACTCGAATCTTCGGTTTCTCATAGCCGAAGCTTTTAAGGAAAGCCGCGCGGAACCGATATACCCGCCGCTTTCGCCACAATTACTCTCGACATGTAGGTGTTATCGCGGCGTTGTAAAATCAGCCTCGAAATGCCGTCGAGTTTAATATATTTTACGGAATATGGTATAAAAAATTACAACGATTCGTTATTGTATATTGCGGTTTCGTGCGACTGTAAAAGGATGGAGAGGGTGAGCGTACAAGTTCGAGCTTTCGTTGCACCTTATCGATTCTCGAGGCGCTGCGACTAACCTGCACCGTGCATAGGTGTACGACTTAACCGAGCTCGATACCGACTCGTCCGTGTTGGCCGGAGAATCGCGTGGCCCCGTCACTCGACCCTCGTCTCTGCGACTTTAAAAGTCGCACGAAACGCGTACGTTGTCTGGCGAGTGTAAAAGCAGCCGTTGCATACGAGAAACCATGGTTCTCGAGGATATTTCGCTACGCGAAACCGTAAGATCCGAAGCAGAAAGGCGATAAAGGAAAGGGAGGAAAACGCGTTACGGGAAGGGAGCGAGGAGAGGACGGCTCGATGCGACGTGATACGCGAAACGTCGTCGGGGTCGTCGTTCTTGAAGCAGGACTCGACGAGAAGGAAGAAACGAAGGTTGTTACCGCGGCGGAAGAGACCTCGATCCATCACGTGGCAGAAAGGACGGAAATCGATCGATCTCGGGCGTCGGTAGAAACGCGACACGAAAGCCACGGTGGATCCGATTGTTGGAAAGTGAGAAGTGGCGCGGGTCTGGCGATCCGCACGCGACAGGTCGAGGTCGAGATGCGGAGTTTTCAAAGTTCCATAAATGGCGCGTACATCGTAATTTCCATCGGGCAAGTGCGGATAGAGGTGAGCGAGCAGGGGGCGAGCACACGATCGATGGGATCGCGTCTTCGCGTGTCTAACCGCAACTTTGCCTTCTGCCTACAAGGACGACCGCGTTTCCTCGCAGTCGGCTAGCCGGTTTGCACGGTCGCGCGATCCTTCCTTCGGTTTGTTCTTGCGAAACTCGACGGACACCTCGACGAGACCGTCTCCAATTGCAACGAATTCGCCGTCAAAAATATATCCGGCTACCAGGCAAAGGGCAATGGGAGGAGCACCGGTCGGAGAGAACCGCGATTCCGTCTCGAAGCTCTCTCGTTATTGCTCTCAACCTATCGCGTACATGCAGGATCCTTTCGCGAGCGGTTGGTAATTTCCCGCGCGGCGAGTCGGCAATGATTAAGCTTTCGCTCTACGGTAATTACGCGAAGCACGGAAACACGGCGAGATGTATACAACAACGCGCATTCACCCGCGGCCACAATTCCCTCGCTCTTGCCCTCGCTCTCCTTCTCGTTTCTGTGCACTAGCACACGCGCTCCCCGCTCGCGTTTTCCATGCTCGTCGGCCCGAAGTTAATAATAATTGCGTACACAAAAAACTCTTGGAAACGCAACGACGAGAAACCGAGATGAACGGTACAACGAGAGAGAACCGCCAGGAGACCGAGGCGGAGTATAAATTCGAACCTCGGTAGAAAGAGAGGTGGACGCGTTACGAAGAAGACCAACGGTATAAATATTAAATTCGTTGAAAAACGAGGCTCATTTGCCCACCGAACGCGCGAAATTCCACAAATTGTATGATTTTTCTTTCCCCTTCCGCCACCGCCCCGCCCCTCCTCTCACTCTCTCTCTCTCTTTTACTCTTTCCCAAATTTTCTCCGGATACCACCGCGCGTTTTGTCCTAAATATCTCGTTACAAGGTCTAAATGAAAGTAGAAACACTCACATAGACGTAGGAAAGGGGAAGAGAGTGTATTAGAAAATTGGCGTTTAAAAAGAGAAGAAAGGACTAGCCGGGAAATGGAAGGAAAAGAGAATGGGCCAGTGGGAAGAAGAGAGTGATAAGAAATGAACTTTCGCGGTAACATCCTTGTGTTCTCGGCTTAGCTCGACGGTATACCGTTGCCGACCTAGGGCGAAAACATCGTGGCCATTTTCTTCTCACCTGTTCGCGTAGATTGCGGTCTTACGAAATTACGCGAAACAACTTCGCGACCAAAGACGCCGGTCTAACGGACGTCGGATGAACCGAACGACGGCCAAAAGAACGAAACGGTTTCGTTTCCGCCGATGGGAAAGAGGATCGACTGGAAAGCGGATCGCTCCGAGTACGGCACTCGCCTCGTCGGCGATCGTTTCGACTCTCCAACCTCTCAATCGCGATTATCGAAGCGTGTACGGTCGCGGCTTTTAAAGTTCGACCGGGTTTCGATCGCCAGCACAATACGGCGTTCGTATCCATTGGCGTGCCGTTGCCTATCCGTTATCCCAAATACGTACGTATCAATGTACACGGGTTTCTGTTCTCGGGTATGTGACGATGAAACCGAGGCACGTATACTCTTCAACCGGATACCTTTCGTTGCCTGACAACCTGATCTATCGCTATTTACATAATAGACCTAACGAGAGAAAAACGAAGTCTGGCCCGGGAAAGTGAAGGGAACGCGGAAGAAAAGGTAAAAGCGTAGACGTCTAGCATGTCGTTGGATAACCCAACTATATGACACACCGGAGAAACTGCAAGTTATAAAACGTTAGTCTCGAGCTGCGATCTCCGGGGAATATCTTGCTCGAATAAAGTCTCAAAAAGGGAGGGATAAACGACGTCGGCTCTATTACCGAGGCAAACTCTTCGTAGGCGTCGTTCTCTTCGGTTGACGCACAGCGTCATCGCGTATCTTTAACGTTCCTGGATCCAGACGCTCCCGAACGGACGAATTAATCGACCACGTAACTCGATTAAATTATCGGCCTTCCCTCGTCGCCTACTAATTTCTATAGTTTAATTTTATCTTTCTTTCCTCGCGCGCTTCTTAATTCTACTTCTCCGTCCGAGTCTGTGCGAAAATCACGCCGCGACGGAGATATCGTTACGAACGCGACAAAATGTTGCTTTCTCGAAAATTTCAAAAGACAGATTTTGTTCTGACACGCGCGAGCACCGCTCGCGTCGCATCGACTCGACGAAATAACGTAAAAAGCGTATTTTACTTCTAAAGCTTCCAACGTGGTGTTTATTCGGTTCGTTAAATTTCGACGATTAAGTCGTCAACCGTGCTTTTTCTGTCCACGTCGCCGCATAATCTAACTTTGCATAATGAAACGCGACGATTGCCGAAACATTGATCATATCGCGTCTGGCTAGTTTCGAATAGCTGTTTAATAAATATCATTTAACAGCAGAGCTATCCAACGGTCAATTTGAGAAATCTGGAAAACTTGGTAAATCCGGAATTATTCGACGACTTTATGAAATCCACCGTTTCGTGTGCAAACACCTGATAAACGTATCTAAGCGATCCGGTATCGATGAAAAATGTATAAAAAACGAAGCAAACACAGTGGAAAGTGAGAATTCCGCTATCATCGGGCAACGATCGATCGGAGAAACGGAAATTGGTTTACTACCCTTTGGAGGTAGTACGATCGGCTACACAGGCAGGCTGCGTTCGCTGGTAACGCGAGATCACTCCCGTACGAAAGTTCATGGACAACGATGCAAATTGTAGCTAATATGGGATGCGTAGAGGGAAGTTGATGGGACGGCAAAACGAGACGCGAATCGTGTAAAGGACATCAGATAGCGGCGGATCGGACTATCTGACGATCCGGCTTCCGCCATCGAATTGTACGCTTGGCAAATCAGGTGGTTCGCGGGTGCGCGACGCCACGTTACCCAGTAGGATAGCACCTAATGTAATCACGATAATGGCCATGCCGGGTCAACCAAGAGCTCTACGCCATCGCTCTCGGCATCCCAGACATTCCTGTATCATCGCGTGATCTGGACATGAAAGGGGAAGAGGAATGGGAATGGAGAGGCAGTAGAACGAAGAGGAGGTGGAGGACGCAAGAGGAAGAGAATGACGATAGAAGGGAAGGGAGACGATACTCCGGTGGAATCCCGGTTACGAACGGCCGCTAACGGCCTTCCGAACAATCGTCGTCCGCCGATGCATCATCGTTCATCGACAGCATCGCAGCTTCTCTTTCGATCGCTAAAAAATAATTTCCCCGTATCGGAACCACTAGCGATGGGATCAAGTTCAATACGTACTTAGAAATCCAGGTCAAACGCAATAACCAAGCTTCGCTTCCCGACGTTTCACTAACGTATCGAGCGTGTTACTACTCGTAACACGTGATGCTTCGTTTATCGTATCGTATTAGATTGTGCGAAAAGTTTCTTTCGTTTTACGAGGAAATAATAGATGCACGACGTTTCTCGTTTTATATTATTTCGTCGAATTACGCGCGATTCGTTTTGTTCCGTTGAGATAAACGTTTCACAGACTCGATTTCACGTTTGTGCGAAGGTGCACCGTTGTAAAAAACACGTTTGCGAAAGAAAAACACTTTTCGGACAACTGGATACTTGTCAAATGTTCGTTCCATCGGGACTCGCAAATTTTCCAAAATTTATCGTCGACTACGCGTACTTCCGTGTTGCAGCGAATCTAATTTATACCTGTGGAAGGCAGATGCGATCGATTATCAGCGTAGAATTGGATTACGCGTGAAGGATTTCGACGGCGATCGAGAAAAGTAATTTTAAGAGAACAGAGAATTTTCGTAAGATAAACGTCGAACCTACTCGATCGGATCAAGTTTGCTTGTTTTCTCGAAATACTCGCACAGCAGGCAACCTACTTGCAATGTATTTGAGCCCGTCGCTAACAACCGCGTTATTCCTTCGGATATCCAAACGCGAAACACGAACGACCAAACGCGTATTACGTAATCCTGTGATTGCGTTGAAAAGACGAGACATTCTTTTCCCGAGGATTATCGCCTATAGACATCACAGTGTATCGTGCGTAACGATGCTCGTTAACGAATGGCCAACGTATCGCGCGACCCAGCAGACTCTGTTATCGTCCGAAAGCTCGGATCATCGATTCATCGTTGTCCCATTCCAACCGATCCAATCATCCCTTTTTTTTTCTCTTTTTTTTCTTTTTTTGTTTGATGCTTCTGTGAACCAATTGTCGCGAAACTTTGGAGCCGCGACGATAAAACGGAAATTTGACTCCATGGTTTTTACGTCAGAACTCCGAGCATACCTTTTACTACGATGCTTTTTTACGATAGTAATCGTACGTTGTTTCGTACAAGCGAGTAAAAAATTTGTCAGCTGTTGGGGCGCGTAAAGCCTGGCGAAATTTTACATCGACAAATTCAAAAGCATCGACTCTTTCTGACGATACAATCGACAGGTTACGGTTGATCGAACGTTGATCAAGTCTTAACCATCCTAACTATCGTAATGGCCAAACTTTCCACTACGAAATACACTGAGAAATACTACAAACTACGCAGCAACCCGTGATATATATAATTCTCGCGAACCACAGTCTCGTTCGCAAGTTTCGTCGTAGAACAGTTGCCACAAATATGGAAGAAAGCGTATCTAGTGGGAAATTCGAGCGGAAAATATTATTGCGTTGAAACAATCTTGAAACGCCGATACATGCTTAAGAAGCTACGACTGCGTGTACTTAGAGATTCAGCAGCTGATCGCTGCGACGAACACGACAGAGGTAACCAAACCGGAGAAGGCAGCAGGTGTGAGCAAAAGGAGAAACGAGCCCGTTAAACGAATTAACGTGCTCCGTGGTCCTCGAACAACTTCCATCCGACTGTGCGACCGACTTCGAGGACGGAACCAACCTATTCGTTTCATCCAGCCAAACTTTTCCCTTTAACGTCGCGGTTTTTGCCGTCCTCTTTGATCTTCCCGCTGCACAGATTTCCACGATTCGTTCTATCTCCTTGGAATCGCGTAGGGTAACGCGGCGAAAGCGTGAACCCGTGCCGCGCCGACTCTATCAGCGATGCATAATCCGTTCTTACGCGCGTCGCTTTTACGCATCGTTCGACGAATAGTTTTTTTATCCGCAATCGAGAAGCTCGCGATCGTCTCTCTAATTCGCATTATCCGCGCTCGTCGTTCGACTTTCTCGGATAATTAACTGGCCGATGGTGTAGGATTCTTTGCCGAGTAAAGTAGCCGCCACGTATCACTACGAACAATGGAAACTAAAACTCGCGGTTTCGCTCGCAAGTCCTACCAGGTTCTATGAATCGGCGTGAAAAAGCAGCGTTCGATAAAACGGGGGAGAAAAAAAAAAAAAGAAAAAGCAAGCGAAGGAAAACGAAGTAAAGCGAGATAGCGACACGGATACACGGCGGATACAGGCGAGCAGAAGAGTCATTTGCGAGTCACAGCCTACGAATGCGACAGACAATTCCACTCTCGTAGCGATCAGAAAATCGAGAGGCGCGAGAGCAACGTATATAAATCGGTACATATGCATATTTCGCCTTTGATGGTTAGATTTATTTGCATATTCGGGCAACTATCGAACGCTCCCTTCTCTAAATCGATATATTCAAACACGCATCTGACACGCCGTTGAATAACCAGAGGAAAATAACGGAGATCCAGGCCCGCAGAGTAATACGACAAAACATTGCGAGCTCTCTCTCTCGTTATGCCTGGTACGAATCGGTCGCGATTACGTATGGCGAAACGAAGGTTATCGGTTGGTGTTTCGCTGCCTTAATTGCGTGCAGCGTCAGCGGATAATTGATGAAGTAACGCGATTACCCGTATGGTCGGATAATTCTGTGGATTGTTAGGAAACCGACCATCGTGCAGCGTTGATAATCGATCGCGCGTACAATCTGTTCGTTCTATCGCGCGTGGCAGCGACAGAATAACGAAGCTATTTGTTAAGCTATCGAAATTGTTCCCTTGTCCCTTCGTAACCACGTTTGCGGCACTCGCTCGCTCAGTTTCCCGACGAATCCACCCCCCTCCCTCCCTACCTACCTACCTGCTCGGAGAAAGAACCGTGAAATTACAAAAGTAACAGGAAAATACCTTCTCTCGGCCCTTTCTTCTCTATTCTTCCTTTTCAACACTCTCGAGCCTTTTCGCTCGAGTTTTCCGCTGTTAGCAAACCTCGTGACAAAGAGAACGGATCCGAGGGACAAAGGGATTCTGTTCGAGACGAATTAACCTCCATCTTTTTTTCAATAAACTGACAACTCTGTTAGCCCGGCGTGTGACAATCCACCTCTGAAAACGAATTAACGCGGGCAGCGTGTTTTAAATCGGATGAAAAACAATTTTTCCAGTTGTTTTCGTCGTTAATTTTTCACCAGAGTATAAAAATCACTACGTACCGCGAAAGATTTAGTTCCGATCGATTTTTCGATATACGATTCCCGAACGTAACTGATAGCGTCACCTTCCGACCAGAAGGCAAACGTCAAACTACTTTCGATCAAAATCGTCGACTCGACGGTCGGTTCACGCGTGTAAGAAACGGCAGAGAAGTCGGAAAGCACTAAAGAAATCATTTTTCGGAAAAGAGAACAGCAAATACGCGAGGCGTACGCAAAATCCGCGAAAATGATGTTCTATTCGACGTAATGACTACTACGAATAAAATATAATACGCGAGCAAAGATGAAACAACCTAAATCATGCGACGATTAATTCGTTACGTGATTTCAGAAATTATTTACCCTCGATTTATAGCTCGCTAGAGTAAATCACAGAGGACGTGAGAAACTCGTGATTTTTCAAAGTCGGTATTACAGAATGTAACCATGCTTCCTCGGATAAGGTAGATTTCGCTTTCACCCATCTAAGATTAGACGAAAATCATATTACGGCGAGAAAACCGACGACTATTTCATACGTTTAACTATATTTTACCATTTAATAATACTTAAAAAGAAAATGTTTTTAAAACTTTAACTCGAGAAGATAGGATAAATATACCAAGTTTTTCGACGAAGAATATCGAAGATAAAAGTGCACGGAGAGGATCAAGGGAAATGCGAAGGAATGCGGTTCAGGAAATCGGCATCGTCTATTCGATGACATTAAAAAAACGATATTTCAGACTGTTCAAACGACGCTACTTTAATCGATACTTGACTCTAAAACTCCTTTTCACAATTCGACAAACTCCTCTGCAATCTCTCTGTGAAATTACGTCGTCCAAAAACGTTCGCTAATCGTCTTGATACCGTTGATATAACTTTCTCAAGACCGGTTCGGGAATCCGTTTTTCGGCGAGATTTTTCGTCCCAGGGAGTTCAGAAGGTATTTGAGTCTTTTCCACCAAGTTTTGTCCGGCCGATGAAAAAGGGCGATCAACCAGTTTCGACAAGGGTATCGCTTTTTCGTCCAGATTTTCAGAGCCTGGCAATGGCAAGGAGGAGACCATTTCCGTATCCTCCGTGATGCTTCGAGGGGCGTAAAAAATTCCAGGCGTTTCGGACGCTTCGGGCATTGCCAGGCTGGGAGCCGCCAAAGTTCCAACCACTCCGATAAACAACGCAATAATCTGTAACGATTCGAAAATGTCGAGTTCCTTTTTCGCATTGATCACAAAACGCGCGACGAAAGCGCGCAAACGCGCGTCCACCATGGAAATCAACGTTCGCGTGTCGCGTCTATAAATTTGAATAACAAAGGCTCGTTCGGATCGGACAAGTTGATTACATTCAAATGACTCGAAGAAAGTAACACCCGGAAAGCAATGAGAACGAACGTAGAAACGTAAAAGGATATTTCAAGTCGAAAATAACAGGCTCGCGTAGATCAAGATATTTCAAGTTTCACGCTTAAATGCAAACTTGGCTTGACTAATCGGAACGAGGGCTGGTGAATCGCGCGATATGTGCGCAAAATACGTAAAGGTATAATCTCCGAAATAACGATCTGGTATTTTCGAATTCTACTCGTCAAAGACTGGCACGCGTTACAAAGAAAGGTAGCGAGGTAAAAAAATAAATGACCGAGAAAAAGTAATCGCGAAACGAAACTTCAAATAAACGAACGTGACAACTAAGACCGAGTACGATATTGATCGAAAAGTTGAAAATGTTCCGTGCTCTGGATCGCGTCGATGTCTTACCTCGATCATGTTCGCTCGAACAACCGCGTTCAACTGTTTCCAGATCCGACATACACCGATGACGGCACTTTTATACATATACGTAGGATATACGTGGCGACACTGGTCCCACAACATGAATCGACGTTTTATTACGACGAGCCAAGCGGCCACGACAGTCGCGCCCGGGGCAATGTCTTCGTCGAATTGTTCTTTTTTTCCTCGATCGCATTTCTTTCTCTTTCTCTCTCTCTCTCTCTCTCTCTCTCTCTTTCTCGATATCCTGAGAACCTATTTACCTGTTTCCTTGCGCGCTTCGATATCCGTGAGACGCGTCGATCGCTCGACAAAACGCAGATCCGCGTTGGGAAGAGGTCGGTGTGTAAAATCGTAACGACGAGAAGAGGAAAAGCGAGCGCAGAAAATTGCGATCGTACGTAATAGCGATATATGTTCTTCCAATCTGGATTCTATATAGAACTTTCGCCGCTTCTTCGATATCGATATACATCGGCTACATAAATAAGCTATCGAACTAATAAGTTCGAACGCGTAATATTTGCATCGACTCGCACGTACGGGACGAAATGTGGAGAATATTTTATGAATTCGTACGTAAATATTATTTGAACGAGTGGAAATAAATGATTGGCGAGCAGCAGCGGGGTTCGCGATTACGTCTATTTATCTAGAACCGAGCAGGTAAATTAAGAAACAGAAGATCGCGCGGTATTCTTTGAAATTTTGTAACAACGTGCAACGAGTCTTCTCCATATTTCAGTCCCCTTTTTTTCTCCTTCTCGGTTCCTACGCGCAGACGAATAATAATCGGGTTCACTCCTACGCCGTGCTCGTTTCGTAAAACGTCTCTTTCCACCTTTTAAGGTACAACGACGTTCACGGCGGACAGAACCGATATCACGGCATATCGTAAAGTGTCATAGGCGTAACGTATGGTCATTGGAAAAGTGACGTCATTTTATCCCTCTTCCAAGCGATTACCCGCTATTATAAGCGAGATTTAGTCCCCTGTTGGCGTAAACTCGGACAACTTACAAGGAAGAAGTGACGTCACCTCGTCCATGTACCTTGACATTTCTCGCCGTCGTATCAAACTTTCCTTTCAGCCGTTGTCCAACGGCGATGATCGTCGTGTCGGCATTTACGCGCTTCCGTCGACGAGGAAATTGGAAAATTTGATCGACGTCTCTCACGCTTTTCAGATATCGCTAAAAATAAACTCCTCTACCCTGTACGCGTCTCCTATGTATCCGACGCCCGCAACACGTAGCTGTCTCGACGAACACAATTACAGCGGCGCTGGCCAAAGTATTTAAACACTTACATAAAGCGAAGGAAGAAAAATACCATGATTTAAAAACAGATGGTTCTCGCTAATGACGTAACAATTTCGATTCCTTGAAATTTCGCAAAATCAAGGAACAACGACGAGAGAAATGCGAAACAGTTTATCGGTTGGCGTTCGTAACCGTAACATTAAAAAAATAGCAACGTTCGACGATATAAATTAACTGGAAAAACGGCGTTGTAAATGAAATTGTGCGTTGATACGATGTTGATCATTAACGAGATAACTCGTTGTACGCTTCAAACGGCCAACTGATCCAACGATTTGAATCGTACAGTCGTATTAACGACTATTATGAGACGTTGATACGACAAACAAATCGGGGCGCAAGTAACGTCCTTTCGCGATAATCGGTGTGCTAGACGATCGACGCTCGAATCAGTAACGATCGAATTTTCGTTGGAAGTAACAGCACGCGACTCGGTTTTCACGATTCTTAAATTAGTCGTTGTTCTACGTGGATTCGCGTTCGCGCACGCTGCCTTCGGCGGCTTGCATCGGTTCGTTTTCATCTCGAAACAGAGAAAACCGAAAATACACGGTTTGACGTAGAACGGGCGTTACGAGTAAGCAAACGAGCAAAATCTATCTTGTATTTGTTTCCTTTCGTCTCTACACTGCGAAACGGATACCTCGGCGGTTGACTTCGTTTAAGAACAACTTCGATTCCACTAATCTCAGCTTGCGGTCCGATTCTACGCGAATTCTTCGCAATTCTAACGGAACAGCCCTTTCTTCCTCCTCGTCTTCCCTTCTAGATGAGTCGCAAGGAGATTCTTGGAAGAGCTTCGCTTTCGTTTCCCGCGGTCGACGGAATTCTCGACGTGGATCAAATTCTGCAAACGGATCCGTGGAAACAGATTGACGATTTCGTGCAACAAAACTTTACGCAAAACATCTTAAACGAGTTTAACGAACGGCTGACCCTCGAACCGAAACTCACCCCCGCAGGTAAGCGAAAAATATCTCGTTCGTAGTTGCACGAAAGGCGCGTTTTATTCCCCATTTTAACAACAGATAATACGACTCCGGAGAAAACACGAGCGACGTCATCCAGGAGATCACCTCGTAACAGTGGAGCGAGTCGAACGAACGAAGAAAAATCGCCCAAGAAGAAATTAGACGATCAGCCGGTAGGTGGTGGTGCAAAACTAAACGAGCGTAAAGAAGAAATCGCGAAAAAGAGTGGCAAGGCGAAAGTATCGACGAGGAAAGAGCAGAAGGTTAGCAAAAGCGAAGCTTTTTCTTTCGTTCGTGTTTCCGACTTGCCTTCTACTTGCGACAAAGGTATCTAAGGACGATATAGGCAATACTAAAGAATCGAAAACTTATTCGCAGCAGTTGGAAGATGTCCCAAAAGTAACCGTCGAGAAATCAAGAGCAACGATACCCAATAAAAGAAGCGGAGAGTGTGAAAACGAGAAAAAGGAGAGAATCGTCGACGATCCATCCGAAACGAAAAATACAGATTCGATGAACGATCAAATGGAAAATACAGCAAAGGTCGTGAGCACGAAATCCGTGAATCCGTCGAAGAGCACGGATTTAAAGTCACCGTTTAGAACAAGTACGCCGAGACGCGACGAAGATTTCGAACAGGACAATCTCACTGGCAAGCAGGCTATCGCTATTACGGAGCACAATATTTCGGCGTCTAATTCTTCCGTGAAACGTAACGCTTCGACGAACGACTGCAACGCAAGAGATGCTTGCGTGACAAAGGATTTAAGCAACAACAATAACACCGATTCTAAGAAGGACGAGAGTAAGAAAAAAAAGGTAAGATGCAAGCATAAAAAGAAGAAGAAAGTAACGAAAGAGAAGAAGCCCGAAAGTAACAAAATATCGGACGTATCGATAAAGACAAGGTCGAGATGCAAGAAACACGATAAACAAATGGCAATTACAGGTAAACCAGTGATCGTGTTTGTTTTCGCGTTCGATCGCGCAACTCTTTCGTTACGTCGTTTGTGAGTAATCGATTGTTTGCACGATAGAGACGAAGCAGATCGGTAAAGAGAAGCATTTACTGAAACAACGCCGAAGACGTTACAAAGGAAAGATACGACGGATCGAAAGAAAGGTAGATCGGGCCATGGAAACGTATATTCATCACGTCACACGTATAATTAAGAAAATAGGTTATTTACCAGGTATCCTGTTGCTTTTCGAAGTCTTTACGAGCACAACGTATATATTATGTTTATCTACTTCGCGCGTTTTTTCTTACAGAAGACAGTTCGTGCTCCGATGACAACGACAGTTATTCCGATTTCTCCAACGAATCGTCTTACTGTAGTTCCTATTGTTCCGATAGTTGCTGTTCCTATTGTTCCAATGGTTGCTATTCCTCTTGCGATTACTCAGAGTACTCTCTGTTTTCTTGTTCTTGTTCTTCTTCTTCCTCTTCCCCTTGTTCCTCTCCTTCTTCTTCTTCTGCGCGTGGACTCATGTTCCGGTCGAAGGCGAAATGAATACACTACGGATTAATGATTTGTCGAACAAAGTTTTTACAAATGAGATTAATGTTGATAGATCGTTAATTTTCTTATAACGTCGTTTATCTTTACATCCAATTTATCGAGTTAACGTGAAATTATATGTACGTGGATGTTTGTACGAATGAGAGGTATATAAATAAAGAATTTGTTACGTATTCCCGAAAATGTCGAATTTTGTATTCGTTAACTAAACGATAGAATAGTTGCTTTTGTAAGAACGGTCGACGATAAATCCAGCATACCTTGCTACCATATATTTTTCTTGTTTCAGAATTTAGAAGGCGAAGCAAATCATATTCGTAACAGTGTAAATTTGCGCATGCAATGGACATAGCGTAGTTACGAGCTGCTCGATCATTACGACCGTAAGAAAAAGATATGTTCCTCGAAACGCACGCATCCTTCAACGAGGTGAGAATGCCTCGACGATAGAGGTGTTACGGGTCTAATGAGTCGAAACGAAATAGTTACGCGATACGTCGTATTACCTATTTCTATCGTAACGGTTTTCTCTATTTATATCTTCGATATTGCCGTCGTTGCACTGGTATGTACGATCCATCCCTATGGACATCGTATACTTGACATACATGTTAAAAATACTTTCTGGTTTAAATTAAATTCCACCTCAGGAGTATGCGTATTATTTGGCCATCGGTAGTACTATTATATTCGGCCATCGTGCGTACGCGTGTCTCACGATCACGAAATCACACGTTCGAACATCGTTTGCCGTTAAGCATACGCATACCGTTATACCGATGCAACGGAGAACAACGAACCTGAGATCGCTACTTTTGCACGTGCTAAGACGAAAGAGCGGAACCACTCGAGACGTATCTGCCGGCGGAAAATCGTTAACTTATAAATCTCTCGTCTCAAGAACGAAATTTACGATCTGAATGGCATTTCCGTTGGTTCAATAGCGGAAAAACACGCATACTCGATACGAGGAAACATCGAGTAGACAGCGCAACGTTTTGATACTATCAATCAACTTTTAGAAACCAAGGAAAACAGAATGTATTTTGCTCACGATGCAAATTCTGCATTTGATCGTGCTCTGATCCATCGATTCTTCACGCGTTAAGCTTTAGCTTCGATCCGGATGATCTTTAGCGTTCAAGGAAAATGTTTACGTACGACCGAAACAAGAAATCGATTTCTTTGCATTTTCGTTCGTGAGAAAATCGCTAGGAAGATACGAGTCGGTTGAAACTGTAGCGCGCAATTGAAATTAAATTAAATTTAAGACATTGACGCGTCTGATGATTAAAAAAAAAAAGCAATTCGGCAATTTAGCCGAAACTTATTACATCTTCTAGAGATAGAGAATACGACTTGGTCGGAAATAACTGAAAAAAGAAACGGCAGAAAAATTAACATCCGACGAATAAATGCAATTGCATTCAAGACATAATTGACCTTATTTAGAAAGCAATTGGAGAGAATGACAGTTTTTTTACAAAGTAGAAACACGCATCGTTTAATCGTCTATGTTTCATACCCTTACTCGATCTACGTCTGCGCGTGGCGGCCGGGTCTATAAAAGCGACGCAGGGCGTCGCGACGGCTCCAGACGCGACATACGCGCATAGCTGAAAATGTGACATCGAAGGACGTAGCGGTTTTCTTATCACCATCGTTGACAGTTTTTTCAATTTCTGTGAAAGATCGCCAAAACTTCGAAGGCTGTCGCGAGGATTTCCAAGACGGTTGCTTCTTGTGTATCGTTGGTATTTATGGTAATTGCGTATCGTGACGCACAGTGAAAATGTAACTGAAGGGGCAGGCACGATCGTTTGTGACAAGTTCCAAGGTGAAAGCCTGTTCTCAGTGAATTGGACGATTACGTTAAAATTAATTCGTCATTCCGCAGACACGCCTTTTTCATCGCCTAAAGGATTACTACCAACGTGGTAAGTTGCTTAGAAGGCCGTGACACGATGAAATTAAATCTATCGCAATCTATCAGACGTTCAACCCTTGTAAATCGAATCGAACACGTAGTTATCGATTTTAATGGGCAACGATGTTGACAGGAACGAGACGCAATGCGATTAACGTTAAGGACAACGTTAAGCGGATCAAAATTGGAGTATAACGGAGAGAAAGATGTAGCTTAACCGGCAGATACAAATATATCTTTTCTCTCTCTTGCTTTCGTTCTTTCTCTCTCCTTCTTAGCCTTTTAATCGGTCTTTCTCTCAAAGTGTTCGTTAACCGTAAAGACACAAGCCAAAATATTACTTCGCTAATCTCTCGCACGCGTTAAAATAGCCCCGGTAAACAGAAACGCTAAATATAACTCGTGTCCAAAAGTTTGTCAGAACAAACCGGTAAGAACCGGCGGTAGTTGTAAGAAAAAATAATCGCCTATGACTTCTACGAATTTACAAAGCGCGATTTGCGTAAAGATACGAGACACGTGTGCGCACGGGATGAAATCAGGAGAAGAATTATTTCGAGAAGAAACGACAGTAACGACGTTACGACCGGCGATAAAATCGAATCGCGTAACCAAAGAATTGTAAACGTCGATCGTTACTTTGCAAATGAATCAGCGTCTTAAAAAGTGACTCGCCATCGGTTACAAAGACGAGGCCGAATCGACCAGTCAATTTTTCTACGTCGATACGATTTCCCGAATCCCGACGTTTCTCTTTTCTTTTATCTCGTGTTCCACCTTAAATAGAAATCGAGACAATACGAACTATAACGAAACGGTTTGACGCGCGTTGCTGCAGCGAAATCCTTGCTATTGATCTAGGCAGCTCAAAAGGTCCTGGGTTCACCCGGCCAACCTCCGGCGTTCTCCCCTCGCCTCTCCAGCCCATATTTCGTCCTTCGCCTACACGAACCATCAGGACGATTTTTCTTCCTATTTTTCGCACGACCTTACAACGAACAAATGCATCGTTCTTCCACTTTAGGAAAACCAACCGACTTGCTTCTCGCTCGTTTATCTTCGTGTTTATAAACCGTGTAACACGTATAAGACGTACAAGATAAAAAAGTAATTAATAGAAAATCGTCGCGTTAATCGTTTAGATATAGAAACTCGATTGTCTTGGCTAGCGTTTGGACGAGCAAGGGCAAGGGCGATTCTGGAATCGCAGCAGCGAGAGTGCGATGCCCTCTGTGACGGAAAGCCGACCAAGTGCTAAACTCGTTTCACGCTCGATCGGCCGTATCGGCGACACCACGATGGTTTGCAATTGTGCGCATCGATGACGCAAACGAAATGAAAAGACTTTTCATCGAACGTTCGAATTAGGAGGATTAGGGACGCGAATGTAAGAACTTGCGGCAGACCGATCGATTTTAATGCGTACGCGTGGCGACGATACGAGTTTTCTCAAAAGTTTTCTTAGAATTTTAATACGACCGGTCTATCGGCCTGATTTCAGATGAAACTTCACGAGAAAAAGGAGTCCGGAATACACAGAGTGCAGGAGATTCCTTTGGAGGAGTTGGATCTGTCGAAGGAGTATGAAGTGGAGAAGACGCTCGGCGAGGGTAGTTTCGCCAAAGTTTTACTAGCGACTCATCGAGCGACGCGAACGAGAGTCGTGCTGAAAGCCGTCCATCAAGAACTCACTACGGAGAAGGACTTTTTCCGCGAATTTCACTACTCGTACCATTTGAGCCCGCATCCGAATATATTGTGCTCGTACGCGGTCGCGTTCAAAGCGGAGAAGTGTTTCGTTTTCGCGCAAGAATACGCTCCTTACGGAGATCTAGCGGGCAACGTGAGAGCCGGAGGGTTGAGCGAGGAAGCGTGCAAAAGGATCGCCAGCCAGCTCTGCTCCGCTCTCGATTTCATTCATTCGAAGCAGCTCGCACACCGAGACATCAAACTGGAAAATGTACTGGTGTTCGCGCTCGACATGTCCAAGATCAAACTGTGCGATTTCGGGTGCACGAGGCGCGAAGGAACTCTCGTTAACAAGATCCGATGCACTTGGCTACCCTTCCAACCACCCGAAATCTACGAAATAGTGAAAAACGAGAGGTACGCATGCAAGAGGAGCGCCGATTGCTGGCAATTCGGCATCGTGCTGTTCGTCTGCCTGACTGGAAATCCACCGTGGCAGACTGCCGATCTGATTCAGGATCCGGAATATTCGGCCTTTCAAAGGTGGCTGAAGAGAAGAACCACCAAAGTTCCACCAACGTTCAGACGATTCACGCCCAGATTACTGCGATACTTTAGGCGGACGTTCGAGCACAAACCTGAAAAAAGGCCGCACGTAACCGAGATCAACAAGTATCTGAAGGATTCCTGGTGCGTAAACAAAATCAGTCACAGCGCCACGTCCACGTTGGTAGACGCTAGCGAAGGAATACCGAGGAGAGGCGACAGTCTACTTTACCTGGACACCGTCCTAGACGACCAACGAAACGTCGACGAGAACAAGAACAAGCTGAGGAAGCTTCTGAATAGTTACGGCCTGGAGACGACGATCGATCAGAAAGTCGTGACCAAGAGGATCTGGGAATGGGTGATGCAGTGCGATTCGAACATCGCGGAGCCGGCATTCGTCGGTAGCCTCGGGACAGAAACCATGTGAGGGATGGTGAAAGCTTCTAGCGAACCTTGCCTTAGAAGCGATCGTCAGGAACGAAAGTACAGTTTCGGTGGCTTCGATGCTGCCCGCGACGAAGACACTTCGTCGTCCCTACAATGTGCCAAAGCAACGTTCGAAAGAGCGGCGACGAACTCGCCATCGATCTTCCATTAGGTCGGTGCATCGTCGCTTCCGCACAGCGGCGTCGCGTCGAATTTCCACCGACGGCCGATATGGACGCGAAAAAGTGTGATAATCCTTCTATCATCTTCCTCCACTCGTTACACATTTCTTCCTTTGTTTCCTGCTCATCGTGCCCATTCGACTCATTCGCGTAACGCCGTTCTTCTCATTTTCCTTCCTCTTTTCTTCCTTTCCTCGCTAGATTCCTCGCTACATCAATCTTCTCTACGAGCGGACCAATTATCGACAAATGTATGTGCGTATATACACAAACATGTATATATTATCACGTACGGGCATCTTTTCGTACACTTCCTCTCCCGTGAACGAATCTTCGACGACGAGAATCGCCTAAAAACTGTAGGAAATAGCCGAGTGCGATGAAGGCGAAATTACGGGCGATTCTCTTCCTTTCCAGTAAAGAATACGAAACGTATGTGATAAAACAAACTCGTTAAGACTGCGGCGAATGCGAGCGTAACTGCGATCGGTGTTTTCGGTGTCGACTATAGAGACAATAATGACTGCGGATTTCCTAGTAATTTATTACGTTATGATAATTATACTGTAGTTTAACGAACGGTAACCGGTAGGGGTCACTGTACGAGGCCTTGCGTGAAATCGAACAATTCGTTCCATCGTGTAAACGTATGAAGATTCGAGAAAGAAACAGACGAAGAACGTTCTAAACGCTCGAGACGAAGATGGAGCGAATTTGGAAGAACTCGAACAGAGATTAAGCGGTATTTAGTGTCGTTAAGCGATATAACGTATGTATACACATAGCGCGCATATATTCTTCTAGCAATTTATCGGTAGAAGGAGCGATTATATAGAAATGATCGATGGTACACAATTTGGTAGAGCTACATTACCACAAAACAGCAAGCTACACATACGTAACACGGTTCTTCCCCCGCGTGACGCGAAATTTGTATGTAATTAGCAAACTTGTAGAAACGTTACGAACGATAAACAAAACAGATAGAAGGGAAGAAGTACGAAGTATGAACAACGCGTTAGACCTCCGTTAACGCGAAGCAATGTTTTCTATATAAACGATATCGAAATAAATACATTAAACATAAATAATTGCAATTATCTATGAAATAATCTACGTAAGATAGTGTTCCCTCGAGTCGCTCTAGTCTCTTTCCCAACTACGTTCAGGAAACAGCATTTCTCGCAATTTTATCAGAGTTGTAGCGAAACAAAAAGAAAGAAGAAAAAGTTATCCAAAGAACGTAACAAACGAAGATTACCGAATGCAGTGCGTTTGCTTGGGCGGAGAAAAAAAGATTGTCGCATATTCCGCAAAGTTCTAACGAACGCAGCTGCTACCCGCACGAGAAACATTTTTCTTTCTCGCTGCCCTTCAATTCTCGCGTCTCAAGTAGAAAAGAGAGCAACTAAGAGGACCATCGAGGAATACTTGACTTTTGACCTTTTCCTTTTCCCGTATCCGTGACTGTCGCGGCCGAACGTGCCACTTGTCCGATTTGACACACCCTTGACCTACGTGATACCTATTTTTTCCATTCGTCAAGTATCCTACTTATTTTCTATATGTATAACTAATCGTTTCGACGAGTAAACGCGTAAAACCGACGCTTTTCGATAAGCGTATGGGGGAAAAAATAAAAGATATCGTCGTAAACAAAAAACATTCTTTTGCGAGATACAATCTGAAGATTTCGAGAGAGAGAGAGAGAGAGATATGCGTGTAACGTGCGTGGATTTCTTCAAACTTATCCACGGTAGAAACTAAAGTGGAATCGGAAAATTTATTACGCGATTCGAGAGAGAAGCGAACGATTCGCGGAATCGTTGGCTGTGATATTTCGGAAATTGTTCGCGCAAGCAGAACAAGCAACGTTCAAGTTAGAGAACCATACATTTCCCTGAATAACGATCCGTTCTTAACTATTGACGTAGACGCAGTCCAGGAAAAAGCAGATTAGCAAACGTCAAACTGCGCCAACGTGCATTCGGCTTTTATCGTATCTGGATACAATGGATATTTTGGGCCTACGCGTTGCTATTTCCGCGCGTCGCACGTTTATTCTGAATCGTTTGCTTTCCCAAGTTACATGCTTCTCTTACAACGTGCGAATGTATTTATCTCGTGTAGGAACATGTTTACCTACGTACGTCCAAAATTAACACGAGATAGCAAAAACGCGATTAAGGAGCAGTATATTCGATTCAATTATATTTCTTATCGTCGTTCGATAAAATTCCATATAAGTCTACCATATATAAATACCACGCTAATCATTCTTTCATTTGATCATTAGGATCATTACCAAATTTTCAATACTTCTCACCTTTTTACCTAGAGACGCGAGTAACGTGATTTTTTTTCTTTCTGTTCTCTCGTCATACGCTGCCTTTATGTCCTCGCTACTTTTATAAACATACCGAATTTTCGTTTTCAAATCAGCTGTTTTTAAAGATGAGCATATAGCTGATTTGATCAGGCTCCAAACATTTTCAATGGTATTCAAATCGGGAGTGGATATCTGGCCGTGGATATACGCGGATATTCTTCGACATGGTACAGTAATAAATTCAATTAATTCGTTAATATATAATCATCTACGGCTATCTGTAACTTCTTATAGCTGAACAAGTGAAATTTCTACGTATGGTCTCAATTCGATGATCAGAGGCTGTAACAATTGGAAGACGAGTATAGAATAACAAAAATAAATGTGAAAGAAGGAAGAGAAAATGAAACGATATATCGTAGAGGCGTAACGAAAGCACGCCGAGACCGTGAATTTCAAAGCAGAGTGGAAGGGAAAGAAAGTTGAGGCAACGGACGGCACGTCGCCGAGTATCTCGTCATCGATCCTCCGGTCCAACAGCCCGACGTCTATTTTCATATAGGCTAACCTATTTATATATACGGACAATGTTCCACTTTTATCGGCCGATGAGAGCAGCGAGTTACCGCGCGTCACGTCGCGTCAAGGCGCGACATATCAGCGTTGACCGCTGCTCGGAGCACCGTACTAATTTGCATCGCGTTATTCACGTGTTGACCGGTACCATGCACGTTCTATCTCACGAGTATGTATCTTCGCATACGTTACGTAGGTATACCTCCAACTGCTAACATGCCTCCAAGTTTTACGACCTCTTCTTCGATTTCTTTGACGTCAAAGGGGCACTCTCAAGACGATAACACGCATCTTTCGTTAGGTATCAGCAACAAGGGACTCGACAAATATAATACGACGAGACGAAAATTGTTCGAGTATCAGGGAGAAAAATAGTAAAAATGAAACGGATACTCACTAGATTATAAAGTGTCATCGGACGAGGGCTGAATCAAGTTTTCCTAACTTTCTTGCGTCTTTGAAAATGCCTTCCACAACCTGTCAAATTCAACGACGAATGGCTTTACCAACGAATGCTGGTTAGTCACTATAATGTGGTCAAAGTTTCCAAAAAATGCAGACATGGTCCAGTTTGTGCTACCAGTGATTACTAAATCGTTGTCCACGATCATGAACTTATGATGCATCAGACCATCCTGACATATTAATCTAATCGCGATTCCTGAAACGCAAAATATTTCGGCGTTCGAAAAAAAGAATTAATTCAAATGCTGGTAGCCAATGATCAGATCCAACTACGAGTCTCGATGATATTTATCGCGTACCATTATTATAGAATAACGCCGTTTGTGCGGCATCGTTAGAGCCCATTTGCCGATCCAGTATTATTCGAATAAGTACACCTCGTTTATGAGCGTTCACAATTGCATTTGACAACGAATGGCAAGTGAACATGTACATACAAACGTCCAAACTTTGTTTTGCATGATTCATATAGCTTTCTATATGTCTATAACATTATTTATCATTTGTTAGAAGCCATTTTTTAAAAGCATGATAAATCGCGCATTACCTCAAATATCGAACCGGACAATTGTTTTTAGGACAGGTCATCTTGGTAGTGAAGTGTGTTCGACAAAGAGTAGATTCATTGGTAAAAAACATGACCTCAGAAATGTCATGTTTCGATTTAGGTATCTGTACTTCCAGCACTTTGCGCGTATTTACATAATTACTCCACACGTTATGAACTCTTTTGTAGATATACCAAAGAACTTCCGACGCAAGAACTGCTCCCCCCACTAGCAGAATTTTATTGTTTCTCATTTCTACAACAAAACTTTATATTTTACATTTACAAATAAAAATATAACGTATAATACCACGGAAATTTTATCGGTCTATCTATACACGTTCTCGCGGTAGTGATTTGTTTTACGCGCGCTTGTAAACCACGCCATGTTTTACAGCGCATGAGTGAGTAATGAAAAACCAATCAAAATATCATCGTTCAATGATGTAACTGACAAACGGGTAAATATTTATGAGATTTCTCCGAATTTACAAGTACCATTGGAGGCAAATAATACTTAAGGAAATATAGAAACTACACATTAAAATACTATAACCTAAATAATAAAACTTTAGTGTAAATCGAATAACGTTACTAATCTCTTGATTCTGTTGTATAATCATAAATACGATGCAACACACCTGCACATGTACCTTTAAGATCTTTAAAGTGTCGTAATTTCTGTTTTATGGAAAAAGAAACAATCGAATCGGTAAATCGGTAACTTTGCCGCCAGTAATTGTAACAAACAAGCGTAACGCTCGTGAATTTAGCTTTCAGTACTGGCAACTTTTACTCGCCTAGAATTCCTAGATACATTGTGTTGAGATGTTGAGAATATTTCTTACCCCGATTGAAACAACCAATTGAAATAGAATCGCTATTGTATTTAAATAGAAAGAAAATCGATGCAAAAGAAAATGATTAAGCGTTTACCTTTATTAAATCTCGTATAAAAAATGTCTCGGAGTATTATAGAAATCCAATAAAAAATTTGCTAGCTTTGTCCCATTTGTTTAGATATAAATTCTTTATCCCTATTCCAAAGAATGTTACATATAGTATTCAACTGATAAGAACAATCAAACACTTCAGATCTCATAGAAGGTTTATTAATATCAATTCTAATAACTTTAACTTTCCATTTGTCCTCAAATTCTTTTATACGTGTGTCTTCTATTGTAGAACTCGACCATGGCTTAAATCTACAAAATATCGAGATCCAATTAACTATTCTTACCAACAGATAACAAAGAAAAGAGAACTCGATTATGATAAATTACTTTGTCCCTATCACTATATTTGCTGGTTTTTCTTTTATAGCTGCCATAGTATTCATCAAATATGGAACGTCATTAAATCCTGTTGCATCGTCGAAAGAAAATACAGAACATATAGCATCTACTTTGTCTTTACAAGCCTAAAAATTTAAGACAATGTCACTCTTTGATATCCCATTTCAATATATCCTATCTTTATACTGTACGTACGGGTAATATGTGATTATATTTTTTAATGCTTGTTTCCGATGTATCCCAAAACTGTAATTTAAACAACACAACTTTGTCCCATATTTTAACTGGCCAAAATACATTCGTCTTTTTTATCCCATTAGTTTCAGTATAATTACTGGATTCTAATACTCCGGCAAGACGAGCTACAACAGCAGTTTTCCCTACTCCAGATCTCCCAACCATAAAAATTTTATATGTAACTTCTTCGATTGAAGATGGTAGGGGAGGTCTTTCAAGAATACCTAAGGGATTTTACAAAGAAAAATAACCAACAAATGTATACAATGAAGAATCATTCATTTGACTAACGCTTTTTACCATAAAATCTCCTTTTCTTTGATGTGTTTACATAGAAATGATGCATTAGTGATTCTCCCTCCACAGAATGCAGCCAATTCACATTTATTGCCGTCATTATATAGCTGTTAAAAATCAGAAGATATGGAAGCCTGATAAATTTTCGATAAACATAAGCAACTATAACAAAGACGCTATATTCTCTATAAGATTAAGGTTACCGTGCGATGATTCTATCTTAAAAGTCGATCGCTGCTCGTAAATTATTGGAAAAAAAAGAAAAAAAAGATAAAAGAGTGGAACGGTGAAGATCCACTTTCTTCCGTACTGTAAATGTCTTTAACTTTAATTCTCAATGACTAGTGAGAATTTTTAAAAATATCACTTCTTTTCTATTCATTTCACCTGGTTTCACCAACTCCAAAAAATGATACATTTTACAAGTGCGACAACTATAACTCACAAATTTGTATGCAACCAGCGGGCTCTACGAATCTCGTGTGCATACGTAACTTCTCAACAAATCCGATAAAATCCCGCCTTCGGAGAACCAATAAGAATTACCACACTCTACCACCGCAATGGGAACAAATAATTCCATTAGCAGTGAAGTTGGCGTTAGTTCAAATAAATGCCACATTGACCAATAAAATCCATTTACAACACGTAACGCGTTGTTTGCAGATGTATCGCCATATTGTATATTTAACGCGGGTCACTGGCGCGTGTATGGCCTTTTCATAAGATTTTCTGCTGAATAAAAGCGTGTGCATTGACAAGAACCGTGAAATATAACACGCGATGGATCCGGAAAAGTTAAAAGTGGTCGAATTACGGACAGAACTCTCAAAGCGTGGACTCGATACGAAAGGCGTCAAGTCAGTGCTTGTTGAGAGACTTCGTAAGGCGATAGAAGAGGAAAATGCAAACCGTAAGTCACTATATTTTTATTCTCTAATCTTACACTGTTCCAAATTTCTTTAAGTATGATATTCTTCGTCCGATGACCAAGGTATTCGTGTATTTCAATGTTGACAAACATTCAAACGAGCCAATAATAAGTCGTCTAACATGTTTTATTAACTTTTCCCATTAAATTATCTTAGAATGGAAAACGATAACCTGTTTATCGTTATTAAAAATGATCAATAATCGTAAAGAATTTGTTATCGGCATTTCCAATGTTGAGTAGGCGCGAACTATGCGCGCCTTTCTTCTGTTTACGTGTGAATTGTGCTCGCGACGCCACTACATCTCGTAGGTTTTAGAAATAGCAAAATTTTATGCCGTTACTTTTTTATTAATATCTACAATTAGAGTGTAAATACGCAGTACCCGCTATTTAAATAAATATTTTAGTATAAATGTTGCATTTTTTTTTAAGAGTATTATATTTTTGAGTATTCTATTCTTTTGCGAGTTAATACAACGTAAATACTTTTAAATTATAGAAGTAAATCAAGGAAAAGCAAATATCAGTGCAGAAGACACACAAGATGATGCAGTTCAAGAAAAAAATGATGAATCGACAAAAATACCACAGACACCAAAAAAGTCTAGTAGATTGTCAAAAACAGCATCTGTGATGACACCAAAGGAAGATTCTACAAAAAAATCCTCTAGGAGGACTACTAGAATTCCATACTCTAGTAGGCGGAGGACATCTCCAAAGAAAGCAGATCAGAATGACATGTCTCGTGAACCATCTCCAACAGTATCTGAATCTGCTATGCAAGAGGAAACTATGCCAGATGAAAGTGGTACGCAAGAAGAAATATCTATGCAGGAAGAATCTGTACAAATAGAGGCTCCTGTCCAAGAAGAAAAGCCCTTATCACCTAAAAAGGATGAACAAGAAGAAACAAAAGATTTATTTTCAAGTGTAGAAAATAAAGATGCTAATTCTATGGAAGTTGTAAAAGACGATGATATAAAGGATGCAGATGTTATAGAAAGCAGTGAGAAAGAAAAAAACACGAGTATATCACAAGCATCTCCCGTGAAATCACAAAATGTTGAATATAGTGATATTGATGTTCCAACATCAATGGAATCATTAGATAATAAAA
Source organism: Bombus terrestris (assembly GCF_910591885.1). NCBI lineage: Eukaryota > Metazoa > Arthropoda > Insecta > Hymenoptera > Apidae > Bombus > Bombus terrestris. The sequence continues at coordinate 1,213,983 of NC_063282.1, read as the reverse complement.
ATGAAACAGATCTAAAACAAGGACCAACAGTGATCAAATCAAACTTAGAAGCAGTAGAAAACACACATATAAAAGAAAGTGAGAATATTGTTTCAAAAGTACAAGAAAATGAGAAATCAACTACAATTTATGACGCATGCGATGATATAGATGATATAAAAAAAGAAGTTAATGAAACAAAGGATGAAAATATAGAATCTGTAGATAATGATCATGTTGTAGAATCTGTTAATGATACTAAAACTACTGACATTCCTGACCCAGAACAACAAATAAATGAGTTACTTGAAGAAGATCAAGACATAGATATCAATGAAAATGATGAATTAAAAGAGGAGAAGTTACTAGAAGATAAAGACATCTTGTCTACTAGCGACAAAGAGATGGACAGTAGCATCGAGAAAAAGCAAGATGAAGAGGTATATTTTATACATTAATTTCTAATTATAATATACATATTACTCATACTTTTATTTTAAAATTACTTTGATTTTTTTTTAGCAGCATTTAAAATGTCCCTTTCACATTTTTACAACATTTATTGGCTTTATCTGCTATAAACTTTATCCGGTATAATCCGGTATAATCATTACGAAATGTAGAGGATTGCAGTTAAGAGCTTCTTAAAATATCGGAGATGTATAAATTTACGTTTATACTTCAATGTTTGAAATTTTATGTGTTTGAAAATTAAATTTGGAATAGAAGAATAGAAAATGTTCGTTGATAATTGTTTGAAATCGACAATGTTTTAAAAAAGTTATTACTTCCTCTATATTTTATTACACATAAAAGTCTTACTGTACCTGCAAAAAATATTTTTAATCATTGACCTATTTTCGTTTATATGGAAAGGATATAGAAATGTCAGAAGTTAGACACGAAGAAGATGCTGATGTAGATATCAAAGAACAAGATACAAACGACATTGTTATGGATAGGAAGCGGAAAAGATCTCCTAGCCCTATAGAAGATCGACACGAGTCGCCGGCTCCTGTTCTCATCGAGAATGAACCAGAAATCGACGATTCTGCTTTGATACTATCCTGGTGTATGTTGAAAACTAAATGAAAGTAACTGATTGGATCATATGAAACAAATATTTAATTATTATAAACAATTTTCAGATGACTCAGATTTAAATTTGGTTATTGATAAGGATGGATATTTTACTGCTACACCTATGCACAACGACGGATTTTCACATATGTGGGCTGGAGCAAGAGCATCCTACGGTTTTCTTTGTGGAAAGGTTTACTATGAAACAAAAATAGTGGAACACTGTACTATTAATTCAGGAAACGAAGAGCATCCACATGTACTCAGAATTGGTTGGTCCACTCCTTATACTTCAATGCAACTTGGTGAAGAAAAATTTAGTTTTGGATATAGCAGCACTGGTAAAAAATTGGCGGATAATCAATACGAAGATTATGGGCTTGAATTTGGAAAAGACGATATAATCGGTTGTTATTTGGATGCTACATCCGAAAATGTTATTATGTCTTATACAGTCAACGGAAAAGATCAAGGCGTAGCATTTCGTATCTCAAAAGAAGAACTCAATGACAAACCATTGTTTCCACATATTTTGAGTAAAAATTGTAGCTTCGCTTGCAATTTTGGTCAGGAAACACCATGGACAGAAGTAATTTTACAAGATTACGTTTCAATCGGAAATGTGGAATCTCAATATAAAACTCCTGGTCCGCGAAGGCCAGAGAGGAAAGACGAATGTGAAGTAATAATGATGTGCGGATTACCTGCTTGCGGGAAATCTACCTGGGCAACACAGTACGCGGCTGAACATCCTCAAAAGATGTACAATATCTTAGGACTCAGTAGTCTAATTAATAAAATGAAGGTACGTATTGTAAACGTTGCAGTATATCATTGAATATGCGTGTACAATATTAGATAATTTGATAACTAATATCATTTAAGGATCCCGGATTATCGTATAAAGAAGGGTATAACGAACAATGGAGAATACTTATCGATAAATGTACTGACGCATTAGATAGACTGACGGAAATGGCTTCTAGTAGAAGGCGTAATTATATATTAGATCAGGTATGTATTTAAGTTTCCGAAGATTTTTTTTCTTTTTTTTTTTTTTTTTTTTGTTATGTCAAAATAGTAAAATACAATTTAACGTGACTTATATTTTATGAAATGGAATACAGACAAATGTGTATCCTTCGGTACAACGACGTAAAATGAAGAATTTCTGTGGGTATCAAAGAAAGGCAGTAGTTGTAGTTCCATCAGAAGACGAATTTAAGTCACGAACTGTCAAACATAAACCAATAGATAGTAAAGAGATTTCTGATTCTATGCTTTTGGAGATGAAAGGTTGATTTTGGCATTGTGATTTTTACTTCACTTACGTTTATAATAACATATATACTAGTATATACGTGTTGATTCTTTCAGCGAGTTTTAGAGCTCCCGTTGTTGGCGAGTCTTTCGATGTCGTTGATTGGGTTGAACTTAATCGAGAAGAAGGTGAAAAACTTGTAGAAACCTATAATAAAGAGGGAAAAGATGCAGGGTATGGTGAACAAAAAAGAAGTAAACGAGCACGTATAGATTCGAGGTCAGAAAGCATTCATGAAAATCGAGGTGATATAAGAAGTAATCGTGATAATAGGGATAATCGAGATTATCGTGACAGACGAAGTAATTGTAAGATTTACAAAAAATGTTAAAATTAATAAAAATTTTCAAAGAAATATAAAAATACCAAGTCTGTTTTACAAAAAATAAATGTTTTTAGATTCCGACAGGAATCGTAATCCTCTTTGGCGAGGTAATGTGGGATGGAGAGATAGACCACAAAGAGGAGGTGGCCACATACGACACGGCAGTGGTTACGGACCCCCCATGCCACGAAGAAGAAGAGGTGTACCTATCCCACTTGTACACCGAGGAATGAATAGAAGAGGTGGTACTGTTGATAGAAGAGGAGGAAACGACAGAGGTCGAGCTTTAGGTTCTCGTCAAGGTGCCCGGTCAAGAGCTCCAATAGGGTAATTATATTTTCTATTCTTTCAGTATTTCCTATAAATTTTTTTATTGAATTTTCTCATAATTATCGATTTTCTCAATAAGGAATTATCAAGTTTCACAACAATCCGTGTGGAGTCAACAAGGCAACTGGCCAAGTGGTCAATCTCAAGAAGGTTGGGGTCAACAAAATAATTGGGGATCGCAACCGTGGGGTAACTGGAAAAGCTATGGACAAGGATCCTACAATCAAAGCAATTATAATCAACAAGGTTATGGTAACGGAAATTGGAATAGTTGGAATCAGCAGTATTATAATCAGTATTGGGGCCAGCAGCAACAGAGTGGACAAACTACGACAAGTAGCGGGCAGACTACAAACAAACAATAATCTACTAGGATATATGTCACAAGAGTGGAATAGTAAGATACACAAATATCCTTTCTTTTTTTTTTTTTTTTCTTTTTTTTCGTAAAAAAGCTAGTTAGAAATGAAGTGAAAGTAGAGGGCAATCGTATTTCATAACTTTGATTTATATTCTGCTGCATTGAAAAAATGAGTGTGATTGATACAAGTTTTATTGTATAATCGATTTTCATCATTTCTGTCATTCATTTTGTTATCTTGTTATTGCTAGCACAAATGATACTTCCCATATGACAGCATGTTATTTCTTTTTCCAGGCTGAACGAACAGCACAACTGCTTTATCTAACGATTCCACAATGGGACTTATTCTCCAAATTGGCGAGAAATAAATGAAAACTTCAAACTCTAGTGTCATCGATACCATCGAACATCGGTACTGATTACACATAGATAGATGGACAAATTTTTCCACGACAATATATTCACAATTTTTGTTCGTATATTTTGCAATGTACGAATTCCAAAGTTATCTACCGCGTTTTTATAACTCGAGCAACAACTTAGATTTTATCGAGTGAAGGCACCGTTACACATGCACCACATGGAATTATTTTGCATTGCAGAAGGCAATTATTAAACGAATTATAATATTACATAATTGCAATTGGAGATTGATCATCGGAAAAAGGCATCTAATGAAGAAAACGTATTTGTATTAAATACGTAGTTCTTAAATAATTTCAAATCAAAAAGGGGGTAACGTATAAATAACATCTTGTAACATCTTTTAAACGAAAAATCGATCAAGAGGAAGGATGTCACGTATGGGTACATTATACAATTAGCATTAAGATTAAAATACTTGAAATGAATAATCGCTCTCAAAACAAATACGTGTAAATATGTACAGATTTTCAAACGTATTACACCGAACGTTTACTGGAAGTCTGTTTATATATTGATAGTTAAAATACCATGTAATAAAAAAAAGATATTTGTTCCCGACAAAACACGAGAGTGATATTGTATATGATTTTGTCTTATCTTTCTATACTAATGACAATGTACAAAAAAGGAAAATATCGTATCACGAATAAATTATTATTGAATTTGATTTATATGTACGCGCATTTTATTGAACTGATAATATCACCAGATTATGTTTTCGAGAATTGAATGTTATATTTTGTAACGTTACTCTATAATCAAGGATATGCGATTGTTACCCGACGTACTTCCTCCTGTTCCTTCGTTTTGTCATTATCACCAATGTCTTTCATCTTATTCATTAATTCCCCTTATTTCTTTTTTTCTCTTCCCCTCCATCCCCATTCTATCTTTTCTTCGTTTTGTTATATTTTCTCTTGTTGCAACAAACTGAAGAATAAAGCAACAGTACTCGTTCTAGTTTATGCTCGTTATTTCAATCGTACTGAAAAACCGCTTTCTCGTAGTTACAGGATGATTGTCTTTGTACCTCCTTTTTCTAAAATACTTTGTACAGTTTGCGAGATTTCGAATTAAGGTGCTCATCGAACATTCAACAATTATGATAAAGTTTGCAAGAATGAAAGTTGAAAGTACGAGGAAGCTCCGTCACCGCACACTACCATACGGCTAGAAGTCGATCAAGATCAAACGATAACATGTAATAACATTAAATCGTAAGTCAATGAACAAAATTTCTTTTCTTATACGGTCGAATAAGAATAATTTCGCAGAATTTATTCTTAATCGACGAGTTTACTTGTTGACGAAAGTGTACAAACTTATTCATAAAAATAAAAAATATCTTCTATTTATTTAGAATTTAAATTATTTACAACCCAGATTTAATCAGCGCAATTACCTGCTAGAAATATCCTGTAACAGTAAATCAGTCTTCACGCACGCTTAATATAATGGTCAACATAATCTATCATGTTGACTTTGTTAATCTACAAATATGGATTTAAATTATTTAAAGTGATTTACATATACGCGATATCGTTTGTCTAACGACATTTGTAACGTATTTCGTGTAATTGCGCAGATATTTTATCGTGCAAGGTTACCGGTAAACCGTAAGCTCTTCTAATTGTTTTGCTGCCTCTTATATAGATAAATCTTTATAATTCATTAAAATAACTTAAATTTGAAAGTAATATCAATATTTTATGATTTATTGTCGAAAAAAAAGAGAAAAAAGAAAAAATAATACCCTTTTATTCGAGACATTCATTGTACTATAAATATCGTTTTTGCATAAGAGATAAAAGTTTTACATTCATTTTGTATAAAGGAAATTAACATTACAAAATTCATCACTCATAAAAATCATTCATAATATTCTTTAAAAGAATAAATTCAAATTTAAAATTCTACTCTCAATTCATTAATTTCTACTTACAATTAGTATAAAGATAGGCAACCCCCTTTTGTCATGCTACGAAAGATCTATTACATGGTGATTTTTGTGGTGTGACTATACTATGTTGGTACACTTCCAACTTACATCGAAAAACAGAATGGGACATTGTAATATCAGTTTCATTCAATAAAAACGTCTCGGATACTGTGCAAAAACGTAGAAACATATGATATATAAATGAGACTTATACATATGTATTAAATATCTTTAATAATATGAATTTACTAACTGTATAATGTAACAATAAATACGAAATCCTGCGTATATTCTTCGTTATAGCAACAACTAGCTATATTCCATCGCGATAATTAATAAATTAAATATTTATATATATTTATTTATTTATATATATGTTAGTAAAGTTTTATCTATTAATTTAGAAACCTATATATTACACTTAATTCAAATAACACTGGGACTATGAAAAATATAATGATACATTTGTGCAATAAAGCCTCGCGCATGTATTCGATTTTTTTCTTATTCCACAGTTTTTTTACGTGTGCTGTTGTCATTTTCCTCAATCCCGAGTAATGTATAATTTGTACACTTAAATATATCCACTATGAAAGAAATTTACAAATTACTTTTATACAATTTCGTAATCCTAATTATATTAGAATTATATTAGAAATAATAACTCTCGTTAGATTCAATATGAGAGATACGTTGTTCCACGTACGGGAGTTCTTGACTTGAGTTGATTAACACATTACACCCCTATGATATTGAACATTTTAGAGACTTTAAATTTGGAATATTCCAAAAGAAAGAAAGAGTATCGAACATTATTATTTCCTCAACGTTCTGTTCGACTTTATCAAATGTCTCATTTTAATCTCGATACGTACTACGTACTAACTTCCAGCGTAAGCGAAGAAGGTAGTCTAAAATACGAAAACAATGCCAAAAGACTATAGACAATTTTCTATAGTTCAAAACATGTAAAAACAACATATAAAACGATCTCAATCGATACAATGTTCTTCGATAGGAGTAGCCTTCGTGATTAAGATTAAATTATACGAATGGACGGGTCATAGTGTAAGAAGGAAACGCGTTGTTTACCGTTTTTCTTATAAAACGGTTTAGATGACATCGATTACGTATAGCGAAATGAAAGGATCGATCGGTGTGAATCGCTTTGATTACAGATTTGACTGCGATAGAAATTAGCAGTGGCATATATTACCTATGCGATACTTATATGTGCGCGCGCGCATCTGCCTATATGTGGCTATCATACACACACAACACATATATGTGTATAGATAACGCCTTATTATCGATCATGTATAATCCAATGTCACGGATTTAGTCCACCTGGCCTTTTACGATTTCGTCTGTTTCTTTCTAATAAAAACGACAAATCCAAAGGATCCTTTTTATTCGGCATTTTTTGTAATAGACCGATTAAAATGTTGTTCAATCTTCTTCTTTGCTCTTCTCTCTAAAGATAATTAATGTAACACACGTTAAGATAATATTAATAGCAAAATGTGAGAGTTGAATTACCAAAAGTTAAGGCACCATTGAATATAATATCGATTGATAATAATGCGATGATTACCTGGGCACATAACGTAGCAGGTGTAACAATGGGTAAAATCTCATTCGATCTTCGTCTACCCTTACTCGTAGAAGATTTTTGTTGATCCTTCACGTGTGTTTTTGTATTTTCATTCGATTCAGATTTGTGATTAGCATCGACATCTTGATTATTAACTTTCTTTTTCTCTTTATTCATTTTACCACCAACTTGGATTCCTTCGAGACTGTGAGGCTGTACATAATTTACAAAAAATTGTAGTGTCCATTCTCACCACTTTCTTCATTAGTAGTAATTCGATACTTACCAAATATGTACGATAGTGCTTAATGCGTTGTGGGAACGTTTCAAATGCATACGGTTTTGTACAAACTTGGTGCCTAGCTCTTGCAACTTTTGTAAATAATCGTGCAGCACGATCGACGCGATACTCGCAAACATAAGTATGTTCTGGAGTAGAACCAACTGGCCGTCCTTTATTAAGAAAGAGGCAGGGATGAGTGAAATAAATATTTTTAAGAGTATCTACCGTATGATTAAATAAAAAGATGGGAATCACTACCTTTACAATACGTGTGAGGGTCAAGAACCCAACAACGCTCAGCAACCAAATCGCATGGAACGGCTTCGTAAAGTGGCGCGCATACAACTTCATTCTCATAGAACTTTCTAGTTGGTTCGTGATACGTTTCGTGTGGCCTCAAATAGTGATGGCCAAATACAAATCTCTCGCCTCTGTTGAATCAAGAACGATTGAATATCAATAACACAAAGCATACAATTCTCATGAAAACTTTTAATAAATTCATGCATACGAAGTTACTTACTCCGCGTTTTTCCAAAGTCTCTCGATTCTAAAGATGTCCATTTGCTCATAATCCGGTTTTTGAATGGTTTTGTACGTATGCTTTTCAGGAGTATCTCTTAACACGTAAACGGTGTCGCCCTGTCTAAGTTGTAAATCACCACGCATCAAAGTAACATAGTGTTTCTTGCCCTCTTCTTCCTCATCACCCTCTAGTGGAATTTCTAAATCCACGGGACGTGGATGACACCTTTCGCACAAATAAGATTCTATGCTCGTATCAGCTTTAACGCAATCGCAATGTTGCCATACGAGACAGCGTTCGCATTGAATCATCAAGCCTTCATCCCTACGATCATGAAGTAACATTTACAAGTAGTTCCAACAACAACAACCAATCTATGATAGAAATTGCAATTCACGCATACCTATGCAGGCCACAAATACACCTGATAACGTCTTCTTCGCCCGCAGTTGAACCACGGGGAGGTAGAAAGCTTTGAGATGGGGGACAACCTGTTGCTTCCGTTATTGCATCTACGAAATCGGGCTTGCTTCCTAAGTATAATTTTCTAAGTCTAGCTGCGGCAATACCCATCTCTGAGGTTCTCCCGAAAAACCTTACATTGTTGTCAAAAAGTTTAATCATATCATGATCAAAATGTTCTGCAGTTTTGTAGTGACCTGTACCAATACACTGATCGATTGTTGTCAAATCTATAGGATCTGATATTTTTTCATAATAGTCAGGCAACTTTCTCTTCGAAGGTAATGTGATAAATGGTGTACATAATAATTGTCCATTCTCATCTTTCGCAGTCGCCACGATACTATATAAATCTTTTAATACCTGAAGGTTAATTAATTATAAATGAACAAGTATAACAAGTTAATGAATTATGAATAAAAAGATCGTAAATGTGCCTTACCTTAGCCAATTTTGCAGTTTTATGCACTTCTGGATCATCTTGAGCTTGAGCTAGTCGTCGAGTTCGTACAGTACGTGTATTTGTATTAGTCAGAGCAGTTAATTGCGAGAAAAATGCATCAGATTGAATCTTAGCATCACCTGAACTCTTTTCTTTTATTGTTGTCGCGTTACCGCATTTCACTTTACCATTTTGCATTTGTACTTGATTTACCAACAATTTAACTCGTCTGACTTTTTCTAAATTTCTTAACAGGAAACAATGATGTTGCTGAGCAAAGCACCGTTGCTGATGGGACATAGGTTTTAGCACAGGTGCATGAATCAGATTAGAATCGCCCACTTTTCGAGATTTACAAATGCCTTTCGAGTTAACAGACTGCACTGTATTAGATTTTCGCACATTTTTTCTCGGTCTTCCGACTGACCGCCTCTCTGTGGGCTCCAATTGCGACGGAATGGAAGTAATACTTTTCGAAACCCTTTGGCTCTTTCCACCTATGAAAACAGAATAAAAATGCAATAAATAAATTTGTTACATAGAAAAGGAAGGATTATAACAGGAAAGGTTGTGCCATTACCAATCACTCCTCTGCAAGCACTACTACCGCATCTGCATTCTTGCCCCTCGGATGGATTAAAAAGTGCAAAATTATAATCATATGTCAACTCTTCCCCTGGCTTAATGTCTCTAGAAGCGAAGAGCGCCATACGTGGAAGACCATGGACGCTCCACTTCTGCATCTCGCAATTAGGTTCGCAAGAATGATTTACGAATCTTCCATCACCTCCCATACGATGACCATCAATTACCAAGCCTCCATCGAGATGCAGGCAATAGTGATGCGTATCATTGGCATACCTGTTACACAATAAGCGAAAGAAAATGAATTTGGATACTATATTTACGCAAAACCCTTGTGCATGGCCTTAATATACCTGGTCGCCATTCTTGATTTGAATTCTCTTTCAGACACCACTTCGCCAACATATTCGAGAATAAACACCCCAGACTTGATAGATTGCTGAGTCCTTACGCCCCAACCTTTATCCTCCGTCATGAATTTTTGTAAACCCGGTGCCCATTCGTGTTTCTGTATCTTTTGATTTTCACATTTTTCGCCACAGGGACAAAGCTGCGGAGAACATTCGCTAAAGACCATGCGATTGATACAGTCATCTCCGCAGCCGCTTTCCGGTTTGCACTCGCAAGCTTGCGCTTCGTAAAGCGTAGTAGGTTTGACGTCGTAGTATACATTAGTACGAATTTTCCTATAAAAAGTCAAAATAGTTGAATAATTTTATAAAACGACAACATATTCAATAACGCACGTTGTATGCTTACTTGTAATTCCATGATGGAACAGATTCTCTACCAGGTAGCCTAGATTGCGTATGTAACCACCATAAATCATATGGTAATTGAAACGGCATTTTCCTTTGTCGTAAAAGCTTGCCACAATGATACGTCGCGGATAACAAAGCGGCAGATGCAGACTCGTTGGTTTCGCATACAACCTTATTTCTCCCACTATTATTCTCGATGCTACCACGCGTTTTCCCTTCAAAGTCTTTGCCGTACTCCTGTAAAATACCTCCCTGTAAGTAACGTTTCTTCCACCGAGATTGTTTCTTTCTTGTATGCGTCGAGCTCGAGTGCTTTCCCACCTCGTGATCGTCGTTAAGAATGTCGCTATTAGGCAGGATGTCGTTCTCCGTATCATAACCAGAACTACGTAATCTTTTCAGATTTCTAGGAGTCAAATTGCAGGGACTCGAAGAACCTCGTCGCTTCTTTTGATTACCGTTGAAAGAGCTTGTATGTTCCGTTTTGATATTCGTTTGAGAGCTCGCGCGTTCGAGCTTCTTTACATTATCTTCGTTTAATTCAGCAACGCGTTGATTCGCGGTGAATCTTTCGAGGGACTCTTCTAAGGGAGCATTTTCGTCGTACGATCTCGTGTCTTGGATCTTTTCAAACTTAACAGGACATAACTTGTTCAATGCGTTGTCGCTATCTGTCTCTACAAGATCCTTGCGAACTCTCAATTGGCCAGATCGAGGTTCAGAAAGTTCATCAGGACGAACTTGACCATTCGTCTCTGACTTTGGTGAATTCGTCTCTTCCTGATTTCCATTCGGAATAACTTTCGATTGAACTCGACTTTGCACGAGGCTGTTGTTACTGTTGTTACTGTGCTTAGTAGAAAGCTCTTCGGTAAATACATCTTGTATCTCAGTGTTGTTTAACACGCTTGTCTTGCTGTCCACTACCGAATCTTCGATTCCTTCTTTCGTTGAATTCTCACCATCAGCATCGGCCTCCGGAGTAGCATCTTCGTTAGTTAAAACTGCGGTTTTTGACGGATCCGACTCATTTGCATTCAAGGATCTTTTCTTCTTTTTCTTTAACGTCGGAAAACCTGTACGATTTATAGCTTTACGACGTCTCATTTTCTTCTTGGCCAAAACCAATACAGCAGTGGAATTCATGGGATTTGGAACATTTGGATTGAAACTATTTTGTGACGGTTTAATTTCGTTCGTAGTTTCATTCTCATCAAAGCTCTCCGTCGTATTAAAATCCGCTGCATCGATCTTTATATTTTTTTCCAAGCGAACATGATCTGGCGAAATATCTCTTTTCTCGATCTTATCCGCCTGATTTTTATCGCTTTTTATTAATTTCTCTAAAACTACCTTTTCACTTTTACTGCCTTTTTCCGCGCGACTTTTCAAACTTCTAGAATCGCTCGAGGATTTCTCAGATTTCTCAGCTTTGCTATCAGCTTTCTCAGACTTGTCTATTTTTTCAGCTTTTTCCAAAGCGGCATGACTCTCAACAGGTAATTTTGTAACTGTCACACGAAGATCTTTGACGATCTTTTTTTTACGTCGCGGTTGTACTTCTATCTGACTCAACGGTTTCTCTTCCAACAAATCGGAACACGCTGCACTCGATTTATCAGGACTTCCAGCTTCGGTATCCCTATGTCTTTTCTTAGGAGTAACAGGTACGGAATCTTCTTGGAAGGAGAACGCAGAGCTACCTCCGTATCTCGTTATCGTAGCTTCGATTGCTTCTTCGATGTGACTTTCAGTAGAATTCGCTTCGTTAACAGCCACGTCAGTGCCACTTGCGTTCGAACTTTGTGAACTGTGAGGACTGGACACGTGATAATGTCTCTTTTTTAATGGTAACCTTTGTTCATTTGGATTCGAGTTTGCATTTGCATTCATACTGTTCTTCGAATCCGTCCCTGACAGTATCTTTTCCTTCTTGAGGCGCCTCTTTAATTTTTGATCATCGTTCGTGGTAATATCGCCCCCTTTCCTCTTTTTTGTTAATTTCTTTACGCGAAAAATTTGCGGTAATTCGGAATATCCAGAATTTGAATTATTCCTACCTAAGCTGCACGATCTGGAAAATTCTTCGATCAATTTTTCTAACTCTTCTATGAGACACGGATGGATACGTATAGGATTCTTAGGCGGTAACAACAATCGTCTGCGATGCTTGTGATGATGATGTTTGTGACAATGATTGTGTATAGGCTGCGTCGCCTTGTCACATTTGTTTGTTACGTTCTCAACTTTTTCGGACTTTAATACCTCGCCAACGGGTAAAGATATTAAAGTTTGGACACCAACACCATTCGTTTCAAACCCTGCACCTGTTTTCTTAGTACTTTTATTTTCTTTCAATACACGTCGCGTAACCGGCGCTACGTTTTTCTTTAACGACGCCTGTCGCTTAGCCAAGGGAACTGTACTGCTTCTATTTTCCTTGAGAGTTTTTTTCTTCGAGTTGATTACCTTTCTATCGCTCGAAACTCGCTCGCAAACCGATTGTTTCTGTCGTCGTATCGGAGTTGTCTTGTTTCCTGGACCAGCCTTGTCTTTCCCCATTTTCTTATACGTTCCACCGTTGCATTGAACTCCTTCTCTCCCGTACTTATTCGTAACAGCTCTACTTAGGCACTTGACACGCGCTGGGGAACTGGTGTTGTTCCTTTTTCCACTTATCTTTGCTTGCGTACACTGTTTGGAAATGTTATATGTCCGTTTCTTCTGACAAGCTGGTTTGTCCTTTAATTTCTTAACCGAATCATTCTCTCCGTCTTTATCCGCCCGAGACGCAACTGTTTTCTGTGGCGCCGACTTCGTTTTTCCTCTTTTAGAAGGTTCTTCCTTCGCGACTTTCGTTGGTTGCGGAGCAGGCTCTTTCTTTTCGACCCTCTCGTTTTTCGCAGTTTTCTCTGTTTTTTCTATCTTCTCTATTTTTTCTACGATTTCTGGTTTCAATCTTGGCCTACCTGGGCCACGGGGCTGCGTGGAAACAGTTTTCGCCGGTCTACCAGGTTTTCGTTTAGGTGGATATAAAACACGATCTACGTTTACCGCCGGCTTTGTGACAACAGGTTGCACCGGGGACTGTGTCGGTGCTGGAGGACTCACAGGACTAATTGCCAAATGTAACGGACTGTTATCTACAGACTGAATCCCTGAATCCGGAGATACGTTTGAAACGCAAGGATACTCCGAATCGTTTAATTTTTTTCCTAACTTGCTCCGCCTTTTCCTCGGTTCTGATAACAGAGCCGTTTTTTCAACAAACTGTTGCAATAAAGTGGAACTATACACAGGTACAGGGTTCTGATCACCGTTTTCGCTCGTATCTGAATCTGCGCCGAGCGACATCCGCTCGATAGCTTTCGATACCAACCGACCGCTCTCTGAATCCTCAAATCCATCAAACGGAGCGTCCTCGTGCTCTTGATCCGGTAAAATAGCCGCTAAATCTTCTTGATTGATTTCCTGAAGCGGCGGATGCTGCTGTGGCTGTTGTTGCTGTTGAGACTGTTGAGTCTGTTGTTGTTGTTGCTGCGTATGTTGCGAGGGTAAATGACTCTCAGACGAGTCAGAATCGTCGCTACTGCATTCAGATGACTAAACATAACAGAGATATAGTATATGTGCACTAAAGGAAGACTCAACTCAAATTTCTAAAAATCAACATTAAATTACCTTTCCTCCACGATTTGACTTAATCTTCTTCGGTACGTTTCTCCTATTTTTTTCTTTTTCCAAATCCTCTTTTTTCGGACCTTTCATACTGATTTTTAATTTAAGCGCTCCCTGTAACGTAATTACAAATTTCATCATTCATTTCATCGCTGTACTTAAACTTGCAGTATTAAGAAAAATTATAAAATTCTACTGTGCATACCGGTTCGAAATTCGTTTTTTGAATGGAAAATGTTTGCTCGCTATGTTCCGACGTGCAATCCGAATTGGATCCGGTATCTTCCTCCTCGTCACCGCTACTCTCGTCGTCCGAATCCGAATTTGAATCCGAATAAGAACAACTGCCTTCGGTACCGCCAGAACTTTCGTCGTCGGAATCTGAATCTTCTTCGGAATCAACTGAATCTGTTCCTGATGTCCACAAAAAATAGAAAATTCTTAGAATTCTATTCAACTATGCATTCAAATGGTGATGTAAACGCCTATCAAAAAATAGTTACATAATTTGCTAATGTAACATATTAATACCATTAGGTTCAGTAGTCGGGTCCCAGCTACCACCACCCTTTATGGCATCCATATCAACAGTCGAAGGGAGCTCCCTTTCTTGCTCCCCATCGTTTTCTTCCCAATTCCAATTCTGTAATTCTAATTCTGACGGATGGTGAATTACAGCATTCCATCCTGAATCACCAGACATTTTTTAGCTTATCTAACATCCAATAGACTCAAAAAGAATATCATTCCTTATAATTTTGTTCCTTCATTCAGTTCCTTCCTGATCGTATAAAGCATGTCCCTAATATGCTTAATGCAGAACTATTAGATATTTGAATGGAGCTTCCATGTTTATTTGCCAGTTTCTACCAACAATTCCCTCATCGTTTGCTGATTGCATAGGGTTATGCTTTGCTCGTACTGGTATCACTGTAAAAACAAATGCAACTTATTGTTTCAAACAAAGTCAATTATTAGGTATAGTTGAAGTAGAAAGAACAGTAAATTATTAGACAACTAATTAGCATGCTGAAAGAAAGAAGGAAAAGACATAAGAAGTACTAGGATGAAGAAAATGAAACAAAAAAAAAAAGGCTATGGAGTATTGTCAATGATATTATAACACAGTGGAGGCAGAGATGATTCTTTGAAATCTTCTTTCAGTTTCTTCTTACACAAATCGACATCGGAATTACAAAAGATTCAAACCATTCGTTAAAATCGCTATCTTCACACTTTAAGGTCACTTAATTCCAATCCTGACTCGATGTTTTACGTCTTTCACAACCGTGTCCCGTAGCGCGGGAGAATTCTTATCTATAACCTCGTAGAAGGAACGAGTATCGGTGAAGTAATCGAGGCGACCGAAAAAGTGCGTGTACCTTTCTCCCGATAGGTCCAACTGTTATCCTAGGAATCGTAACCGATCAACGACACTGTCATCGAAGAAACGCTGCTTGTTGATACGCGCGTATTTCGCCTATAGGTGCGTCACATTCGCGCAGACACCATCGCGTTTGGAGCAACAACACTAACCGACAATCGCACAGAAAGGTAAATAGGAGTAGAAACGTGAAGATTTTCTCCAAAAAATATCAGTCTGTTTACATCGTTGACGAAGCACACGCAGATCGCGAGAAGAACTCCGAATAGGAGAGAGGGAGAATGAGAGACAGGGAGACGGAGGATTCGTGGGAGAGACAGAGAAGAGCAGGGAGGAGAGAGAGCGCGAGAATGAGCAAGTGGGGACAGGGAAAGAGCGAGAGGGAGAGAGAGGAAAAGGGGGATAGAAACGTTCCGGATCGTAGAAATCGGAAAAATAAAAGGCAGGCACGTTATCATCGCAGCGACCGCCTAAAGCGGTAAAGAGTGGTGAAGCAAGGGGCAAGCTAGTACGCGTTTGATGACAGGCACAATACCCTGAGACTTCGTTACTTCGCATTCCACAAACACCGCGACGAAGATCCACAAGGTTCTGGATCGACGATTAACGGACGATATTTTCCAAGTTGCTTCGAACAGACAGCTGTTTCTGTTTCTCGGTCGATGCGCCAGGTGCGTCGGCGACAGGGCCCGTGGAAACTCCCGTGTATTCAAGTAGAACTCAAATTGCCGCGCCATCTGATGTTCAATGCTGCCATTAGTCTCACCTAGCGGTTTATACGAAACTCTAACTTTGAGCCATTTCGAATCATCTACAACAGATACGATATTATTACGTCTTTCAAGATGTACTCGCTTGCGTTCTAAAATAACAGGCTATTAGTCGCACATTTTTAGTAATGCACTGAATGAAAGCTGTATATACATATGTACGTTGTGCATGTATGTCCATAAGAGTTTGATATACACATGAGAGATTTATTATTTGTACATAATTATTAACAAATGCTTCTTTTTAATTTCGTACGTCTTTAGTTACAACTTTCTCCTAATGAATATCGATCTAGAATGCTCTACTCGATTCAAACCATTCGACGATATACGATACGCATTTGTTGTATCGTTACGATCATATCTAAATTCATCGATAAATATTAATACTCGATAAATCGATGATCACTGCTAAAATAATTTCAATTTTGTTTCGATCGATAATCTGACATCGATAATCGAGTTTGAAATTGCGTAATATATGGTAATATCTCAACTACATATCGCTGGTCAACATCCGAACTGTCAAAGTAAATAGTTATATCTCACGATGATAAATAGCTACACCTCGTTGATCGAATCGAAATACGAACAGAATGGACCGATTCGACATATATTGCCAGAATTTTATATTTTTTCTGTAAACAAAAAAATAATGAGGCGAGCAAAATAAGGGAGACAAAGAAAGTGAGAAGGAGGAAAGGAGATAGACAATGAACGAGAAAGTAAAAATGGTAGACCGTACTAACGCTTGCAATTCGAGTATTCCCTCTAGGTAAACGTGTGCATCGAGACGAAGGGTGGTAGGAGTATGGGCCTGGAGTCGGCAATATGGCTGGCTAGATGTGCATAGGTAGGGTGTCGGGGTGGTGTTAGTGCCGTACGTTATTTATGTCGAACTACCGCAAATCCTGCCCGAATCTCGCGTGTTTTCATGGAATCGGTGATATACTGTGCAGAAGCAGGAATACGGCTTGCATGAAGGCATAGCATACGCTTCCCAGTGAAACAAACATGAAGTAAGTTCCACGTATACGACACAGCATCGAGTGAGAGAGAGGGTCGAGTCATACAAAATCGAGCCGAGTTCAGTATATGGGTTCAAACGCAACTTCTTTTTGTCTTTGGTCATTGTTTATCCCGTACGCTACCTCTAATAGCTCGGGCATTTCTTCTTACTCTTCGTCACTGATGTGTCCATTGTCTATCGATGCAATACAATGCCTCTTTGGCGTTCAAATTTTTCGAAAAGGATCTATATGTACTAGGAGTCATTTCGGGTAGGGCTTCGCGATTATTTTTTTATCGAATATCTCGAAACGTGTCAGTTCTTTCACCCTCACCGGCTGCATCGTTACTAATCGAGTATTCTTTTCACGCATCCGTTGATCCGTTTTTAGTCTTGCTTGCCGGATGATATTCTGACGTGCTTCCAAATCTTGCGTCTCGACGCCTTTGTGTATCGTAAACGCATGCGAAATTTCTTTCTACTTTTGTTCATACCTGTCCTTTTTACGTCCAGGCAGAATACTATTCACGCTTCCTCGGGTTACCCTTATCTAAACCCAACTCATGTACGCGCGTGTATACCACACACAAGACGGATTAGTGTTAGACGAAAAATTTCACTGCACACATTTGTTTATGTTAGGCGAGAGATCTGCTACACGCAAGCGCATATTTTACAGTTTTTTCTGCGGACTAATATTTTATTATATCTTGTACGTTCTTCCTGATCGTTAATAAATCTTTATAAAATAATCTTTATAAAATAATTTTCTATATATTTTATACAGACTCTTGATAAAGTAAATATCAATGACATTGAGCCTGAGATATTGTAATCGCCGCTGACACTGATTCATTCACCTCGGCACACGTTTTTACTACTTTATAGGAAAAGATATGAATGAATTTATTCGATAACATATTTATGCCGATCAGTGAGTCACATTATGATTCACGTTCGACGCGTTTTGCACTTGGCTAAGCCCTAATACATATCTAAACGTATGTTTCTCAATATAACGCTAAATCTTGGATTTACGTTTTAATTTCGATTCAGAAATCGAAAGCATCTGTTGTTTTAAAGGAGTAACAGTGGCAGGAAGGAAGGGAGAAAGTGAGAACGAGAGAGTTAAGGGCATGTAAAAAAGGGAATGGTTTTAAAAGGGTTATACCGTAACATGATCGGCGAGAGGCTAGTGACGCGAACCTCTGTTCTATCACTTGTACGCAAATAACACGAAAGAATAGCGTTGTCTCTCCTACGACAGAGATTTTTAGAATCAACTACGTATAAATCTTTTCTTTTAAGTTTCGTTTCCTCAGATTTTTCTGAACCACACGTTAAATTGATTTAATCACACGCAACACTTTGCCAATTATTTTATAAAAAAAAAAAAAAAGGGTGTCACACAACAACAGACACGGGAAGACTCGAAAACTACGCGTATCACGGATACTACTTCGGCTCTTATCTCGAATCCAGGCTTGTCTGATCGTACGCTGAGCAAAGAAGGAAGTGGCAGTATCTTTTAGTATTCCGTTTCGTTCTGTTCTCATTTCGTGAGCGGCTCGTGCTGTTTTAACGTGGTCCGCGCACGGTGAAAGTGACACCGAACGTAACGTTGTACGCGAAATCTCGTAATTCCTTGGTTAATAATCATATGAGTGAAAAAATTGGGAAAAATTCCTCGCGATTCCAACGAACGAGGAAATAATGAGGCGATACTCGTATTCTCGTCGACCGCAGCAAATCCTTCCGGAAGAATATCGATCGTGGTAGCATTTACTTGCTGTATTTCGATTATTTCATGCAAATAACCGCTATACTCTTTAGGCCACGAAGGTAGATATATAACGAAGGAAACGTGCTTCTCCTTATGTTTCAGCGAAGTGAGCATATCGTCCGCTCGTGCGTCGGTAATGGTATATGACGACGTTAATAAAAAATGGGTACCGAGTGGCAGTTCTTCAGGACTCTCCAAAGTTCAGTTATATCATCACCAAGTGAACAATACGTTTCGCGTGGTGGGAAGAAAGTTGCAGGATCACGAGATCGTCATCAACTGCGCGATCCTCAAGGGACTGAAGTACAATCAGGCGACAGTCACGTTTCACCAATGGCGAGATAACAAGCAAGTATACGGTCTGAATTTCTCCAGTAAGGACGACGCCGACGCATTTGCCAGAGCGATGCTGCAAGCGCTCGATGTGAGTTTAAACCGATAGAAACAGGAACACACATTGGAAAAGAAGCGCCAACTAACGTAAAGCTAAACTACACAGTCGTAGCGCTTCTACTTCTAGTTTATCTATCGATAAACATGGATCAAGATATACGTTATTTAGTAATTGTTTGACATTTAACGTAGGTGTTGAGCAATGGAAGCAACATATCGAGAAGTCTTGCCCCCGCCTCAGCTACTCCGCAGCAATCCGTCTTTCAGCAACAGCAACCGACTAATGCTCAATATGACGAAGATATGGGATACAGGTTCGTTTCCTCTATGCTTTTTTTTTGCACCTACATATCGAAAAAGAAATTATTGCTGAGAAAATGAGGAAAGAGTTGATGGTATATTTGTTGGCCAGAACTATGACCAGGGAAGATGTGGCGATCATTCAGGAACGCAGAATGTCTCAGCAAAGCCAAGGTACGATATAACGCGATAAATGAACGACGAATTATCGGATAGAAGTCGCGAGATTAGAGAAACATTTCCAATTCGTGTGATTTTTACAGCAACAAATAGTCCAAACGCAATTTCCCCGAGTTGCCCGCTCGCATCGCAACAACAACAACCTACTTCGCAACAGCAGCAGCAGCAACAACAACAACAACAACAGCAAACACCTCAACAATCCGTGCAACAACAACCGCAGCCACCGGCGCCGCCACAACCACCCCAACAGCAACAACAGCAGCAGCATCAAGCGCAACAACAGCAACAACAGCCAATGCAACAGCAATCACAATCCGGTCATCACAGAACATCGTCGGCACCGCCAGCTCCTCAACCTCAGCAGCAAACTGTTATGCAATCGATACAAGTTACCGGCGGTATGGGAACTGCTGCAGGACAAATGTCGAGCGGAGGTGCACCTCCGATACCACCGCCTCAGCCTCCTATGGCGGCGGCAGCTCCACCGTGTCCACCGACAATGATAAACTTTAACGCACCGGTACCACCACCCCCAATGATGATGAACCAATACGCGCAATCCCCGTCATCTCAGTCGAATCTACCGAATCAATCTCAAGCGCAGTCGATTTACGGTAGTACTCAAGGAAACCAGTACGGAGGTGCGCCAAATAGTAATCAGTACGCGACCGTCGCTGTTGTCGGGCAAAGTCCATGTCAGTATCCCTCCGGAAATCAAAATAACTTCTACAATAACAATGGGCAAATTAGCAATGCGTATCCTAGCGGACAACCAGGACAAGCAAACCAATACGGCGGTGGTGGAAGTAGTAGTGGTACGGGTGGTGCTGGTGGAAATCAGTATGGAAGTAGTAATTCGATTAGTCAGTACGCGAGCAGCGGAACCGCGACGACAGGCCAATACGGGGTAGGTGTCGCAGTCAACGTTGGCCAGCCGAACCAGTCTCAGTACAGCGTCGTATCTCAGGCACAGGCACAATATGGTAACAACCAACTACAGGCAGTTTCGGCCGCTACGAATCCTTATGGAACACCATCAAACTCGGTGAATCAGTACAGCAGCACTGGCACTGGTGCCGGTGGCAGCGGTGGTAATTGCGGAAGTAATGCAGGCAGTGGCAGTACCGGCCCCGGCAGTGGACATCATGTGCCACCGGTTAATCCTAATATTTACGCCCCCATTGGCAGTGCCGGTCCTCAACCTCCTCCTATGATGCCGTTGGCTGGACCTGCTCCTCCTCCACCTCCGCCACCACCTGCTCCAAAAGTCAACGCTACCAATCTTAATCCCCTTTCTGCATCTGGTTCTACTGGATCTGTAAGTTCCGTCACTACCAGCGAACCATCGCCGGATTCCAATTCGTTGGCTGCTGCAATTCAAGCGACTCGTCTTAAAAAGAAGCAGCAGGTTCGTATTTATTTTAACTTTCGTCTTTCTCTCTACTGATTTTTACCTCTTTCTCACATGACTGTTTCCGTGTTATTCTAGGCATCGCAGCAACCAGTGGAGAATAGTGGTTCTAGTACTAGCAGCAGCGGAAGTGCTGGAAACAGCGGGAATTACGGCACTCTAGGAAGGGGCGGAGGTGGTGGAATGGCTTCTATGATGGACGAAATGGCTAAAACTCTAGCTCGTAGACGAGCTGCCGTTGAGAAGAAACAACCCGAACAACCGCAGGTAGGTTTTTCTCTTTCTGTGTAATATGCTTTCTGTGTTCAAATTTATTGCTATCAATCTTCAACTTGCGACAAGTCTTTTTTTTTTCTTTTTATTTTCTTTCTTTTTTGTAGGAACCTGAAAGTTCACCCGATAAGAAATCATGGGATAAGAACAGTTTGTCGAATAATAAATTCTCGAACGGTGCCGAATCACCGAAATCTGTCCGCAAGAGGTTTGGTTCTGCTTCTGAGGATACGCTCCTGAAAGTAAACGGCGTTAACGACGGGGCTGTGCTTACTGTTCAAGAAATGGAGGCATTTAAAGCGGAGATCATCAAGGAAGTGCGCAAAGAATTCCAAAAGATGAAACAAGAGATTGTAGATGGTAACGATAGTTCGATCAAATGTGTTAATGTGTTTGAAGATCGTTTATGAGTTCTATTGTTTTTATTTTCTTTTTATATTTTCAGCTGTCAGAGCAGAACTAAGTAGAAGATAAAGATGAGACGCGGACCAGTTTGAACTAAAGCGAAGAAGAAATGAAGAATTCTACTGCTGTGTAGATCAATCGAAACGATCATCGACAACCATACACGACTTTTTTTTACTACGTATTCGCGAAAATGGAATGCAGTTATACCCCATGTATATCAGACATGTTTGTGTGTAAGTACGTTATATCTAATCTAGTGTTCTAAGTGAACCGTACCCTTTCGTTGCTTACTGGACGAATAGTAAGCAACGTGAACTTTGGATAAAATCGATTCTGATTCTACCAATTCGATGCACAGCACACATCACGGATCGCCTACATTTGCATCCGTATTAGTCTTCGGTGGTATCGTACAATTTCTCTTTCATTAATGACGATTGCTGTTCTCCTTGTTCCGACAAGTATTATTCGTAGTTAAATCGAGCAACCTATCGTGACGTAACATAAAAGCTGATCCCACGCACAATGGTAAACGCTTGCGTTTCTATGTAAATATCACGGAATTCAACTCAGCTAAAGATACGTAAAGAATTTATAAAAGAGATTTCTCTAGTCTAAGATGCATTTAAATTGGGGCTAAAAGAACTTACGCTCATTAAATTGTTTCGCAATAGTGATGCAACTTTTTCTTTTTTTTTCTTTTTTGAACATTTGCTCCCAATTTTCTTATCAAAATGCACGCAACTTAAATTGAATCTTACTTGGATTTGTTCGTACATACCACCACTACTTCCATGTACAGATTTCATTAATAACGCACAGCTCGATACATTCCAAGTGAAAATGTTTCGGTACCGTAAAACAGGTAGAACAGAATGAAAGCGATCATCGATCGATTGCCACACAATTTTCAAATAAACGAGTTCTCGGTTGATTCGAGATTTCTCTAAATACATCCTCATGATCCGATCGTTAACCGATTACATCGATTTTATATTTACGCATCATTGATCGCTACAACAAATTCAAAATTCGACAAATGACCGACTTGGTCATGACAGGGCGATCGTGTTTGCTATCGATATTGTATACTACTCTCCGTTCTTATATTTTTTTATCGTCTCTCGTACGATTCTCACGGAAAATGAGAAAATTAACGTTGCAGTTCATATATATTCTATGTATCTATAATATAGCCGTGTATACGCTGATTCGCACCAGCTTATTGGCATTTATTGCATACAACCAGAACAAAGTTCGGGGAGCGCGAGCGAGCGAGCGAGAAAGAGAGTGAAAATGAGAGGAAGAATGAAGCGCGAGAAAGAAGTGAGAAGAAAAAGAAGAAAAGATAATCGTGTATCCATTCCTCGCAATATCTATGTATGTATTTTCGAACGTGCTACGATATCACCGATCATTCGATGTACGACGCGATATGACACGATATGACGACATACTACGATATGTGCGTATCTAAATTCGAATGACGCGTGATAAACTTTGACGATTCATCGCATTTAACATTTAACTAACATCTTTCTTTCCTTCTTTTTTTCTTTTTCTTTGTTTCATAAGACAGATTTGTGATAACTGATTTACTAAATTAACGCACTAATTAAGAGCGCAACGATAATGTTAAGTATTATCGAACTAAATTTTAAATCTCAATTTCTAGTCGTATAAGGAAAGTAAAGATTAAAGGTATTAATCACCGATACACTGTCACTATTCCGTGGGATAAGCTAATGTCTCGATATGACGTGTGTCTTTCGGAGATATAACTGATAATTAATAATTGTCCATCGTTTCGCACGTTCTCGCACAAATATTCTCCGTGAATGTGATTCACTTCTGATTTTATTCGATCGACCTTTCTCTTTTGTATTACGTGCTTTTTCACGGAACTGTAATTCCAGACTGGTACGTCGATCTCAATACATATTCCATTTGCATTTACCGTGAAACATTCTTTCAAGATGTTTTAACGTTCGCGAAAAATTGAAAAAAGAAAATGAAACGATCAATTTTATAATAATACCGATACGGCGCTAAGCAACAGCCGACTGAACTGAATAAACTGATACTCTTATTGTAACGATAACTACATAAGTACATATTCCGGCAACGTTCTTTGCCATTTGATGCATTTTACATTGAAATAACGTATTCCGCTCTGTCTATCGCATTCCACTAATGGAAATGTACAATTTTTCAAGGTTTTTACGCTTATCGGGGTTTATATTTTTTCAATGATTTACGTTTCTACTCTACTTTTTAAGCTTTCCACGGTAAACTTAATGATCTTGCAATCAACGTTGCGTTATCTTGAGAAAAAAAAATAAGGAAAAAATAACGATTTGACGAAGCTTTCCGTTCGAAGATGCAAGACTAAATTTTGAACGATTAAACAACAGGTGGAGCAGGTATGAGGATGTGTGCGTGTATGAGTGACATTGTGTGTGCGCGCGTACGTATCGAACGTGTGTGTGTCCATGAATGCGCACGCGAATGTCAAATGGCGATGTAGCGTGTAAAGGAGAGAGAAAAAGAGAGAGAGACAGAGAGAGAGAGTGAGAGAGGGAGAGAGAGGAAGAGAGAAGGGAAAATTTTGGGCGCGGCAACGGTGAACGTTCGATGGATTCAAGGGAATGAACTAAATTGCACGGGGTACGAGAAAAGCGACTAGTGTTAGATGCATTTATAATTATATTTAACATATGTATATTTATATATACATATATCATACATGGATAATTTTAATATGACAAGATTAAACGCGCGAGCATAAAGAGTGTTTGTTACGATTGAAATTATTTAAGAAGCGCAAAAGAGAGAGCATGCCGATAACGGATCGAGGTTGGTTTTTGCGACACCGACGAATCGGGTCGGATCGAGACGGATCGAGACGGATCGAGACGAATCGGGACGAATCGAGCCGAGTCGGCGAGACTGTACCGTGTCCAGGGCCATTATAAACGGTGTGTATTATAATTAATGTATCAGCAGCAAGAAAATACACGTATGATATAAAAGAATAACGAGTGAAACGCTATTTTATGTATTACGTGCGACGCAACGGCAACGAGAGTTCGAAAAAAGCGGAAAGAAATTTTATTTTACTCGTTAATGAACCTGCCTCCCTCATCTTCAAGTTCGATAACGCGCTCGCAGTTTCTGCCGATTATTCCTTCTGTCCGAAACAACGATTGTTACGTCTCACCGCGTACACGAGTGCGTACGCATGCGTGCGTATCAGTGATACCTTAAGTTCGCGTGACTTATTAGCCGACCGTCGAGTCTCGTCGCCGTTTCCCGTCGTTGTTTATAATATATGTAAATCGACGACGCAAACGAAGAATAAATAATTGGAAAAAGCATATGGCAATTATGAACGTTGTAACGAGTAAATAGCCTCGTGACGAAACGAAATGGCAGCGTTTACACGTTGGATTACTTTGCGAGAAGCGGGCCGCACCCTTCGTAACGCAAACAAAAATGGTATGTCGTCTGGTCACGAGAAACGTCGATATCGTCCCTTAGCGAACTATCCAGGTTCTACAACTGGCAACGACAACGACGGAACGCATCCTAGACTCATCGAAAAGAAAAGCTCGACGAGGCCACGTAGCGTATTCTATTAGCGTTTAAAGCGATCGCGAGGAAAATTTATACGAAATACAATTAGCAGTACTAACGTACGAAGTTCGAAGAACCGATGCCGAACACGCACTGTTTCTTAAGACGTATCTTGAAAATATTTGTATGTAAATGAATGACGAAACAATAAAAAGTATACGCTCAATCTATGAGAATAGCTTCCCTTTAATCCGAACTTTAATCCGCGAAAAGAAAATTTTTTATTCCAGTCCGCTCGATCCAATGATTCCATCGAGTTATTTATAGATCTGTTTCATCGTCTCGCGAGTACGATTTCTCGTCTCTACGACCCGTAGAATCCTTATCTATCGGTAGGCAACGACTTAAACCATGCTCTCGAGAAACTCGCGCACGATTTTTCACTGGATGAACTCCGCTCCATGCAGGTCACCGATAATCGCATACATCGATTCCACTCCTCGTCGGTGATTTTCGATCGTTCACTACTTACTATAGCAACGATGCGTCACTTGTCCAAGAATATGATGTAAAGGGAGAGGGGAGATAAATAAAGAGAGAGAGAGAGAGAGAGAGAGGTAAAGGGGCGTAGGAAGGTCTGTACCGATGGGAAAAGGATATGGAGTCGAGGGCTGACTAGAAGGGGCCTAGAGGAGGGGAAAGAACGAATGACGCATAAAACAGCAGGATATCGCGGAGGATACGTAGCGTGGCCGATCGCGGTCACGGCGTTTCCGATTACGATTACTCGTTTCATAGACTCACACATAGGTACGAGACTCGCGTATCATGTAGGAGCCATGGGTGCGACCTATGGGTGTTTCGCGGTTCGTTGCGGATCGATAACGCGCAAAGAGTATCGAGAGAGCGCGACGCGCGCCTGGATCGACCTAAGTTTGTAGTAGGAACGTAACCGTTCGCCGTGGTGTTTCCCGTCGCGACACCGTGCCGCCGACTCGCCGGAGGAGATCGCCTGTCGCCGACTGGCGCCCCGGTCACTTCGTCTACGCCGCGCCTTCTCTCTTTCTCGCCACTACTCGCTACTTCGATCGCGGGACCTGCGAACAGATACTACCGCAGGTACCCGTTTGGAACACGTTGGTCGCGCGACAACGGAAGTTGTCGAAAACGTGCGAACGACCGTGAAACTCGCTTCGAACTAGTCGGGCGGGAAAAATGAGGTCAACCGTTGTTGGTATCGCGCGGTATAGGTGACTGGAGGAAACGAAAGAAACGAAAGTCGTAAAGGTAGATGCGGCAAAGTAAACGCGCTTGCGCCTTGCGGACCACGGACGACCACGCGTTGCGGCGATAGAGGAGCGGAAAGGGAGAGACGCGCGTCACAGTGAGACTTTTGGAGACGACGAGACGTGGGCGCAAGGAACCGTGGCAAACAAATGAAAGATACACGTTGCAACGATCGAATATATACTGTACAGTCACGATAATCACGGTGCGAGTAATCGGAGGAGCGGCGATCCATGCACAATTATAGAGCAACGTGCAGGGCAAACTACCGCGTGCCGGAGTCTTAGGCGAAACAACGATTAACTGGAGTACTACGGTGTGTAGTCTTGGTCGATCCGTCAGTGCAGCATAATAACGCGTGATCGTCGAAAGCGAAAAGAGATCGAAGCTAAAGCATCGCGAGAGGACGAATCGATCGCGTTACGAGACACCATCCAAACGTTCCGTAGCCGTAGACAACGTGCCGGTTGTCTTGACCACTCGGATCGATGGAAAGTCGTGGAACCGTGGCAAATTAGCACACCAGTTCGTAATCTGGTTCGCTCGTTTCGTTTTACGTTCATCGTTCTCAATAGAAAATAAGTTTTGTGAGATTCGAAGTTAGAGGATCGGTATGCATAATTTCACGTGTGTACTACGCCTGACGCGCTGAAATACGAATAGGTTTATATATCTCGTGTGTCACGTGAATATCGTACGCGTCCCCTCGTGCATCGAACCAGGAGCTTTGAACCAACAATGCGGATAGATTCTTTAATTCTCGTTAGCTCGAAAACAATTTAATTAATTTATTTAATTTATCCGAAAAGGTCGATGCTCGCGATGACGCATCTTAGATCAGCACGAACCACGTAGACTAGGAAAATATCGATCAAATATTTGTTTCGCGTTTGAAAATTATTTGTATTCGAACATTGACAGATCAAAACGTGTTCAAGCGAACGAGGTAGCGAACAGAAATCACGCGTGTCTCTAGATCCACGGGCCAGTGGTCGATCATTGATCGAGCAACGCGTTCACCGTGTCAGTCTCAGACGCTCGACGAGGTCTGCGACGAAACTCCACTACAACACGAATAGGAGATGACGCGATCCGCGAATCGCGAGAGATGACGCATTCGATGACGAAACACTGGTAAGGGAAAACTATAGCATTGTCCGTACACGTAAATACAGAATTATATCTTATCTCATTCTCAGTATCCCGGACGTTTTGCCCATGTATGATATCAATTTTGGAATCTCGTGTACGTAATTGCTCATATCGGTTTGAGATTAGTTGCAAAGTCTGATCGATAAACAATCGTACACGATGCTCTAACGAAAAGAATATGTATACAGTTACGGTCCGGCGTACGTCCATTGACCGATTGATCATTGTTGTTTCAGCGTGTGGAGGCGGCAATGAAATCGAACGTGTTTACGACTTGGCAAAGTGGGAACGATTACGATTACGATCACGATCACAGTGGTCACGCTCGTCGCAGTGATCACGCTGTTAATGGTGACGATAAGACCGTGCAAGTGTCGAGATGGAATTTTAAAGACTCGGAACTAATCGGAGAGAAGAAGAATCGTCGATCTTAGAGCACGATCGCCCGCGATCGTTTGTCCGCGTCGGCTACAGCACGAATCACTGAAAGCTCTTAAAGCACGAGTCTCGACGGATCGACAGGAAGAAGATCGAGTTAAAAACGCGGGGAAAAGGGGAGCGCCGCGAGATCGTGGAAAAGTGCGTTGCGGGCGAAGGAGTCGACGATCGACATCGATGTGACCCAGGGAAAGGAAAACTGCTGAGAGGCGGTCGTTGGGCAAAATCAAGACGGAGACAGTGCCGTAGTCCTGGGGGCCCAGGGTATACGCAAGATCTATTAATAACTTGTAATACGGTAGTAGTGGGGCGCTGTTCGCTAGCGGGTGAAAATAGAAAAGAATGTTTTTGGAATCCAATTGGACTTGGTTGGCCGAACGATGGGGCAATATGGCCGACTTGGCCGAGCGGGTGGACGATCTGATATGCAGTTTCGACTCAGCTGGTGATACGACCATGGATACGTTATCGATGCTGATATTTGGCTGGATGTTGTTCGGATTAGTGGTACTGTGTGTCGGCAAATACGTTTACAATCGATTCGTTTTAAACGAGCTCGGTTCTGGGGCGATAGTTACCGCCAAGGACGGCCATATCGTTCACGGTGATAGCGTCGGTGTCAGTGGTGGTGCTGGTGCTGGTGGTGCTGGTGGTGGTGGTGGTACTGCCGGTGGTGGAGGTGGTGGCGGCGGTAGTGGAGGCAAGTTACTTTCGCTTGGCAAGCAAAAAATCGTTTCATCGGGTTCGGTATCCTTGGGGGCCGGGGCAGGTGGTGGCGGCAGCGCCGGTTCCGGATCGCACGCAGCTGCCCCTCATCCTTCCGGTGGCGGTACCAGTTCAACTTCCGGTATCGGCTCGTCGCCGTCCTCTTACGTTCCACCGACGCCTCCTGTACGCAAACGTCTCACCAGAAAGTCGTCCGGTGTTCTCATCAGCCCCGCAAGAAGCAGCAAAAGTTTGAATTTGCCGACCGCCACTGGGGCCGACCCGGAAGCCGTACGCTGGGTAAACGAGATCATCGTTTGGCTCTACTCGGATCCAGCGATTTTGGACCAACTCCTGGCTGCTTGGGTCGCGTCTCTCAATGATTTTACCAGCAATTCCGTCGACGAGGTGAGCCGATATTCTCATCCGCTCGATCCTCTCATCGGCATTACCGTTGTATCATAACTCTATGATGTTCTCGATATCGAAGAAAGACCTGCTTCGCTAGGATTGTTCATGGTCCTGTCTCATGAATATCTTTCACCGTGTCGAGAGACAGTGACCGGAGAAATATCGAATCAGAGAAGGTTTAAAGAAGGATCTTCTTGCGTGTTGCGTACCGCGTAGGTGTTCTTGAGCAACAAAAACACCGGCTTAACCCATTCGCGCTATGCTGTCGGACAATTTTACCGACAAGGCCCTAGAAATCGTGTTCTGGGCTCGTCAAGTTACACGCGCTTATCGTTGGCCCGCTCATTTTCTACGAGCCAACTCCGCGATAACATCGAATAGAATCTATTTAAAATTAAAAAAAGGAAAAACAAAGCTTCTTTTAATTCATCGACTGTTACGGAAAAATGCGTTTTCACTCGTGTTTTCTCGTTACTCGTAGCACGGAGTCGGAGTCGAGTTCGTCCGAGTTTTACCCGAAACACATCCACCGAATCTCTCTAACATCTTTTGCGAATGCGACTCCAAGGATGACGTGGTACGTATGAAATATTCTTTCGTCACATATTTTCTGTGTCAAGGATCGTTTCAAGTTTGGTCATCTCGTTTATTTCGTTTCAGACGATCACGTGCGATTGCGAAGCTACTCCAGCGTTACAGTTAAAAGCATCTCGCCGGAAAGCTGATAAACTCGAAATCAGCCATTATCGCGTAAACGTAAATCGTTTCCGTGCGCGATTAAACGTCATCTGCATCACCGAGAAACTTCTGTTAGACTTGAAATGCGACGGCTGGCCGGACGTTTGTATCATATTTTTACGTTATTTTTTCAACCAGTGGCTTCGTGATATCTCTCGTTATCCTTGTACTTTCGCCTTTACGTTAGGTGAAAGTCTCGCTGGCCCAAGTAGGCACGATAAAGAAAGATCTGGACGAGAGCCAATTGCAGGAAGTCGTAACGGAAATCGTAATAGGCGCGTTAAGGGGGACCAATGTTCATCTGAATTTGTTCCAATATCCGAGCTGTCCACGGTTATGGAGGGAACCGGCGACCACGCAACACAGCTTTTCGATGCCTATGCATTACGACAACGTGGTAAATTTATTTTTAAACGACTCGGATACGCGGTCCCTTTTCTACATAACGAATAATTGATTCGTCTAGACGACGTCGAGTGGTTCGCTTCGAGCCTCCAGACAACAACTTCAAACTCAAAGTCCAACACCGACACAAAATCAATATATTGCCAGTGACAGACGGCTGCTCGTCAAGGTGGTGAAAGCAACGGAATTAGGCGGCGAGCAGGGTGCTTTAGAACCGTATTGCGTCGTCGAATTGGACGAACCACCGCAGAAAAATCAAACGTCCGTCAAGAAGGATGCTCGAAACCCATTGTGGGACGAAGCATTTCTATTGTAAGTCATTCGAAACGAAACATTGCGGCGCGTCGGTTCGATGCGGAGTCGTCGTCATCGAAATCGACCGATTTCTCTATTTCTTCGTTTCTGACGAAAAAAAACAGCCAAAATACGCCTTTTTACCCGCTCGAATCTCACGATCGTTCATAATTTGCAGCGATGTTAATCGTAATACGTCGGAAGTACTGCTGGAGGTCTACGATCGCGTAAATAAATCCCAACGATTCTTAGGTTTGGGTATCGTCGGTATCGACGAGCTGCTCGCAAATCCGAGTCAGAGACAGATCATACCTCTTCAAAATAGACCGTACGAAGAGGAAGATATCACCGGTACTCTGACCGTAGAGGTAAGTAAAAGAGCGACACGCGGTGTAATTTAACGAGATTTCTTTATTTGCTATGCCATTTTCATTGTTTTCTTTCCTTTTCTATCCTCTCTCTTTCGCTCTCTGTCCTCTCTTTTCTCAGTTTCTATTCATCGAGGGCGCGGAGGTGCCTCAAATTGGGAGCAAACCTTACAAGGTGAAGGAGACGATAAAGCCGGTGTCACCGACTCCTCGTACCTACACCCCGACAAATCTCATCAGCGACAATAGTCTAAATTACAACAATGGTAACAGCACACTTATCTTGTACGACTCTACCGTTCAATCCGAAGGGGGTAATTACCAATTACTTTATCTGAAAGGCATTGCGTTCGTGTTCACAAGTGTGAAAACATAGCGATGATTAGTGATGGCACTCTCCCCTTTAAAAATCGTACTCAAACAGTTCATCGCAACTCTCGCCACATACGATCTCGCCGAAACGATGTTACATTTCACTGTGTACTTTAACGCAACGTAGATCCTGGTTTTTTTCTTCTACAACTATAGAATAGATGATATTTATTCGTTGTTCGTACTAGCAGCGACACGAACTCTCCCTCTCGTGCGCGTGCCTGCATCTCTTGTACCGGATTGTACTTTCCACTGCCATGTAATAATTCGCATGACCTATGTTTACTCGTATGTACACGTATAGAATTCTCTACCTGTCTCCCTTCTTCTATCAACTCCGTTACTTAACGTTCGCTTTAACGTTCCTCTAGCACGATACGAAACGATTGTACGCTCACTTCTCGGCCCGAGTTTCTTACGATCGACGATTCTTCGAAGTTATTTCGACTACCAGTGAAGCGAACCTGGCAAATCACGATGACAGTGTATGCAATACGCTTGCATAATCGCGGTCACGTTGCCAGGCATGCGAAAACTTATCTGGTAAACGAAATGACGAATGCTTGGTGGAATGATGGACGTAGAAAGTCGTAAACCTCCTTCCGTTCTTCCTTCTAACCGATTAGATATTTTGAGCGACCAAATGTAATTTGCAGACTATCTGACGAACGGCAACGTGGTGGATTCGCCTTACAGAACTGGACAAAGCAACGGGAACAAAGGAACTCTGATCGTGCACAGCCAGCAAAGGGTACGCTCAATGAATCTGCACGTTGAATGCAATTACGAGACCTATGCAAATTTTACTCCATTTACTAACACCTATCGACTATAGTCTATTTTTTTTTTGTTGTGTCTTCTCTTTTGCAGCAGCCAGAGCGGCAGGTGGTTAAGGTAAGCCATTGCTTGACGTCGTGTCCACTCACCCTCGTCATCACCGGCGTGATCATGGTTGTAAACCCGCGCACGTATTTTATCAGCATTTTTTAGATCCTCCTTATTTTACGTTCATTCTCCGAATTTCCGGAGAAAATTTCCAGCATTCCAAGTCCAGCATCGAAAGTCACGGTATTTATAATATTCCTTTCATTCGAACGATCCCATTTCCCGTTTAATTTTTCATCGCCCGTCTCCCATTTACGTCCTTCTTGCATCTATGAACCAATTGGAAATCAGGCAGCCTTGTGTTTTACGAGAACGCTAATTATCGTCAGTTGAGTGGCGTGTGTTTACTAATTCCACAGGTCGCCCTGACGGAAAGTGGAAACTGGCAGGAAATCTCTCCGGAGGTAATTATTCTTGTTGTCACGAGATCGTTTCTGTCCTATTCTTAACGCAGCGCTGTTCTAATTTCGCGTTCACACGTTTTCGCTAATTACGTTACAGTCGATTCGAAAAGAAACCTTCTAAAATGTCTATAACGTTGATGCTTGTGAAACAATCGCGACCTTAACTCTCCGTTTATAAACCTTTTGTTTTCATTCGTTTCAGCATGGACCGAAAGATACCAGCGTGACGTCGGGACCAGAAAGCACGCCCAATTCTTCCAATTCCGAAGGTATCCCCTCCTTTCATTTCTTTTTTTATCGTTTTTACTCGCTGCGTTTTACTCCTCCATTCATAAGTATCAAGACATTTCCAGCTTTCACATAAAATGCTATAGTCGGTTTAAATTATGCTTCTTTATATTGTAGAAAGGGGTAGAACGAGAAGAAAAAGGCGAGATTTCTTTGGAACGATAAAGAAACGATTGAGTCGATCGAAGACGAGAAGCAGATCGGTCGGACCGGAAGGCGATGCAAACCACGAGGATCAACACTCCAGGTCTATATCTGCGGACAGAGCGCGTGATCCTGGCTCGGGTATGTTTGCACGCGAGTATACATTACGCCCGTGAAACGATTCCTGATTTAGAACAGACTTAGTGCCTCTTCCCTCTAGTAGACCGAGACTTTAGTATAAAATTCTACTTGTTTGTTTTGCACACGAATCCCGTGCGTGGCACGCAACGTTGGTAAGTACGATCATCCCGATAGCGATGATGCAACGAGCAACAGCACTAGCGCGCATTTTACGGAGCTTCGTAAAACGATCAGCCGACAAAAGTATAAGATACACGCACGCCAACGTTACAACGCTAACGCCACTGCCAATAAGACATTTCCCGTGCCAATAACGCTGACACGCGACTAACGTAACGTGAGATGCAAACGATTGTTTCGCTTGAATTTTATAGTTCGTTTATCGATACCAGGGAGGGAAGAGCATTCGAGGAGATCGAGTTTGAGCGAAGCATCCGGTATAAGCGGAGCATCGACCAGAACTTACGTTAACGAGGCTTCCACTTTAGTTCTCGAGACTCTCGAGAATGGTATTAAAAAGTAAGCAACACGACGTTCGTTTTATCGTTTATATTTTCGTATGCCGAACGAATCATATTCGACATCCGTTTTTGTTATTTTCAGGCATTACCTAGTACCATTGTCGCTCGCACAAAAGAGCAAATGGCGAAAGAAAGGCACGAAGCTTCACATATTCAACGATCACACTTTCATAGCGAAACATATGGCTGGGTAAGCTAACGTGGAACACAAGCATTACGCTCGTATATGTTGTTGCGTAAAAGCTTTTAACCAGGTAGATTTTCCACTTTATACTGCAACAGCGATACTTCAAAGAATCTCCGTCTCTATTTCTAGTAATAATATTATTTAACAATCGTTTATTTATCGCGTCGTTTCGCTATGTGCTAGCGATATATCTGAAAGTTATTCGACATCCAAGAGGCGTGTCATATTCTATCCAATTGCGAAAAAATCGCGTTAGGAATGAAATTAGCGTAGAGTCAGACGAGTCGTTTCATTTCAGTGGAACCGTATGCGAGGTGTGTAAGCGAACGCTTGCGCGAAGATTGGGCAAGCAGGGTTACGAGTGTAGAGACTGTCAAATGAAGTGTCACAAGCATTGTCACGTTAAAGTAGATATCACGTGTCCCACATCTACCATTCAGAGCATCGAACTGTAAGTAGACAAACTTCGTTATCTTGTGATTTCTTATTGGATCGTTTCAAAATCGATGGAAAATATGTTACTATACGTATAGCTTAAGAAAGAACTTTCGCGGAATCACGAGCTAATCCTATCTTTTTTTAATCTAATTGTCGCGTAAGGTCTCTGCTACCGGTACTCAGTGAATAAGACGGGTAAGTTGCTCAAATTTGACAGAGAAAAACTTGTTGGTATTAAAACTCTGTAACAAGTAGTTGCGCATGAACAACGAGTTTTCTGCTCTTTCTGTAACAGTTGCAACGAACGTTGATTCCTTGCACTTTCATGTGATTTTATTACTTATTGGCAGCGTCTTGCGACCACCATGGACATGCATACGTCTCGTACCGCTTTTGCAAATACTAATCGTCCGTTTGAGATTTTCGTATAATAGAAGGCAATGCTTCGTTGATATTTTTAACCCCAGCGTGGGTTAAGATACAATACGTTTAAGTTTATACAAAAGTTTTTCAAATCCGTATAAGGATCGATTAACTATCTGCTCTTAATAAATAACCGAATCGTCATTCAACGATAGATGTATCATGGAGACTTTTATATTTTATTACAGCAATTGTCGCATCCCAGTAACTGTCGAGATTTATCGTTTTTGCTTCTTTCCATCTCGTCAGTTACGGTGGACGGACAAATTATCTATTACCCGCATCTAATATTTACGCTAATGATTGATACCTACTAAATTAATACATTGGAGATCGATGAATTTTGACAAGATATTTTTTAATACTATCTCGCAGATAGCGTAAAATCTCCGCGAACAATCTAGATCGTCGATCTCGAATGTGTTACGTCGATACAGTCACGTACATTTAGTAAAATTTGTCAATTTCTTTTAGAACGTGCATAAAGAACGTGCAACGGCCCGAGCGCAGATCGATCAGTCGGCTCTGCTGATGAAATCTTGGACGATCTACTTGCGGCCATGTTCGAGAACCGAGCCGTTTGTCCTGACAAAAATTGTCGTTCAAATCGCTTCGTACGTAGTGGCACATTTGCAAAGCGAATCACGCTAGTGTATCGTACACGATATTGTAGGCAACCTCGCGCGAGGAAAGGCTGCCAGCTATCTACGATAAGCGTTACGATTGGTTTCCAAGCACGAAGCGCTTTTGAACGCCGTAGCACCGTTCTCTGTTACCCGCTACTGTTACTATTACGCTTTTCAATATCTACAAAACGAATACGAACGCGAACGTGAACGTAAACGTAAATACGAACGTGAAAACGAAGCGAACGAAACGAAACAGATTAAGCGAAAAAACCGAACACGATCGTGTATAACTTTCTTCTAGAAGCAAAACGTTGTTCGGTTCGGATAGTGGTGAAGAGCGAGCGATACGTCTCGAGCGGCTGAAACAAATAACGTTCGCGACGAATCGTCAGATATTTATCCGTTACTATCTACTATAGTTTCCTTACAACCTTTCGAATTTTCACGAGACTTTTTACACTTAAAGGAACGTCCGATTTTCTATCGATTCGTAATCTTAAGCCTTAAGCGATTATATTGTACCCATTTTGCCTTTTTCTTTCGTTCGTTTCTCTCGCTCGTTGTTTCAAGAACAAAGGGAGAACCTTTGGGTATATACGATGTATCTGATAGAATTTGAGAAAATGACATCGACGAGAAACGAAACACGTGAACGATAGTGCCTCTAGATACGAAAGTTTGTCGTTATCTTTGAAATATTGTATCTTTATCCCGTGAAAGTAATACTTTTGACAATATTTTCGATCGTTGTATCAGAAATCCGATCGATGAATCAAACTCAAACGCTTCGACGCGCACACTTGTGCCTATGTATCGTGCGTAAAGAAAGCATCGTAATCTTTGAATGATACGTATTACCGGCTGATAAATATTACTATAATCATAATTAATATAATTGATGATAACGATTATGACAATTATCATTACTATTGCTATTATTATTCTTATTATTATTATTGTTGTTGTTACCGATATCGTTGTTACGATCGTTACTACCATACCTAAGAATAGAAAATAATGGTCCACGATGGTCTACGCCACTACGCCGGGCACATTCAAACAACTGTTGTAACAATGATGATAATGATAATAATACTGTGTTACGTTGAAAGAAATAATATGGTTACATTATGATTCTACGCCACTGTGCCTTTATTGGCTCCGTCTTTCTTTCCCTTCCCCAGAATTCCGCTATTTCGAAACGCCTAACGATATTATCTTCCAAATATAATTATTACAAGAAAAGATCGCGGGGAAAGATATAAGCAGGTAGATGTTAATCTTCCCACCTGCTTCAATGTCTGAAAAGAAATATTTTAAGGTAAAGTAGGTGAAAATGGGAGGAACCTGTTCGATCAGGTTCGACCAGAAAGCGAAGACAAGCAATATCCAGCCACATCTTCAATGTCTCTTGTACATTTTGTAATTTCCAGATTCTTTTTAAAATTTTTTAAAGTTAAACGAAGGTACACGATACGGTAACGGAGCAGGAGACAAAAATATATTTCGATCGTGTTATCGGTACGTTGCGTTTTGTACCGACGTCGTTTCGTCGTTCAGGAAACATCGAGACAAAACGTGACGTACCAATAACGCGATCGAAACCCGAAGAATCAGAAATGCGTTATCTAGTCGTCGTGAAAAGTATCTTTGCGTATAGTCTCGTAGCTGTTCGACCGCGAACCACGATATTTCATTTAAAATCAACGACGTTGCCGATTTTGCAGATCGGTGTGCGAGAAAGACGGCTCGGTAAGCGAAAAGTCGGAGTTCATGGATGAAAAGGGGGGTTGACGCGAGATATTCCGCGGTCACCGGTCGTTTCGTCTAGATTCGGTGGGAGCGGAGGTGCGAGGTGCGACTCAAAGTGGAACAACGCCGACCTAATTCGAGGTCGAAGCCCCAATTTTCGCCGAATTCGCTAGAGCGGGAGATCGACAACGGGACGACGGTAGTCATGACGACGTGACGTAATATCCAACGTCATCGACGAAGCGCAACGACCCGGCCGTACGTTTCTCGCCGCGCGACTAGATCGGAGGCTGAATGGGGTGGTGCGGTGCGCGGCGAATATTCGATTGTCCCGGTTTCGATTGATTCATTTTTGCGCACTGTTTGACGATCAGCTTCTCCCAAAGTCTCCCTATCTGGCGATTAAAATCCGAGAAACGAACGAACACCACCGTTCTTATGGATGCGCGTGTCTCTAATTTCATGTATGAAACAATGGCCCAGCGTATGGCGTGTGTACGCAGGATACAATTGCGTACATACGAACGCGCGCGCGACGATGCCAAGTTCGAAGGATAGAGACAAGCTGCAACCAGGTTTATTCAATCGCAAGCTCGGAATTAGGACGCGTTGTCGACGGCCTTCTCAATGACGTCAGTGACGTCACTAGTTTGGAAGGAGAACTAGGACAAACGGACTGAGAAAAAGGAACGACGCGACGCACGAAATCAGCGATCGTCGCCCTAGCTACCACCGTCTACCCCGCCTCACCCCTCACCTCCCTCCACTTTCTCGCAGGAAAGCAACGTGTATTTCAGTTTCGGCTATTTCGGTCATCTTTTTCGGGTCTTCTTGAAAATCACCTGCGTTTCGCCGAGTCTAAGAAAAGATAGCGAGTCTCGAAATACGAATAGGAAGGTAAAACGAGAGACGAATGGAAGATAGACTTTTGTAAGCAACTGATTAAATCGGAGACGAGGAGAATAATGGAAGAAAAGTAAAGAGAGGAGGACAAACAAAAATAAGCGCTATGGCGGTGGAAATGAATGTCACGCGTCCAGGTAACGACAAAGTATCCTGAAAACGATCCTTGAATGAACTATGGTATTTCGTAGGGACGACTGTAACAGCGATCTGGGTCAAAGAAGGGTCGTGAATGGCGTCGCTTTCCTCGAGTGACGTCACGGGGGTGCAAACCCCTGCAAGTGGGTCACTCGTTGATTCTGTCATGGCCGTAGCTATAAACGGACCAGGGACGTCCTTCCATGTTTCCACGTCTTTCAGCGAATCGTGTTCC
The DNA here is from genome assembly GCF_910591885.1 of Bombus terrestris. Classification (NCBI taxonomy): domain Eukaryota; kingdom Metazoa; phylum Arthropoda; class Insecta; order Hymenoptera; family Apidae; genus Bombus; species Bombus terrestris. The sequence goes on along the minus strand of NC_063282.1, from coordinate 1,175,140 downwards.
GGTACGGGCACGTTGCGTACAGATCGGCCGGAACGACGTTGTTTCTCTGACGACGTGCTCCGGACACGAGAACGGAAACCTTCCGTCCTGTCAATTATTTCGAAGCAAACGCAATCACGGTGTCGTTAACTGACCGGCTGTTGCTCGATTTAACTTCATCCTTCGTAAAAGTCTCTGCCTCGGATAATTCGAGTAAAGAGCGTAATTCGTAAGAGGATAAAATAGTGGGAGGATGTTAATGGTACGGGAAGGCTATAAATGCGAACGTCAGTTTGAATGAAAAACGTTTATTTGAAACGTAAACTACGTGTAGTATCGACATAGGTAATACTTAATATAAAATATTCAGTCCTGAGAATCTGCATTTCTCGCATATTCTGTCATTCTCGCTTTTTTTTTCTGTTCTTGTATTTTCGCGCGAGAATCATCGCGCATACGCGAATTCGAATTCGCGAAGACATTTATTAGGCGTGTGTTAGCGTTCTATTTTTTCTCCTCGCAAGATATCGTACATCTGTGTGCCAATTTTTTCGCGACATACCATGTAACTCACGCGGTAAATATTTACAAGGCACTGAAAGATCGCGTATACGTTCCGCGATTACGTTCGCCTTCACGTAAATGAGAACTTTCGACGATAGTTTAAGAAAAAGATTTCCCTTCGCCATGGTTTCGTTCGGATTCGTTTCGCCGCAACCGTTCGACTCACCGGCGTCCGTCTTTCGAGTATCGTTATTGTCCGTGTTATTCTCGTCTTGCGTGAGAATGAAACTGGAACGAAAACGAGGTCGAAAACAGAACGATCCGCTCCTTTTTCATCGCGACACTCGCCAAGCGTCTGTTAGCACAGCAGGCCTTGCGAAAGAAGGAACAGAAACTTCGCAAACTCGTTTAACGTCTCGCCGTAGCACGCACACGCTCGAATTTGCTAGTCTCGAGCGAACGATTGCGCTGAACGAAGTTCACGATACCATTTGCGAATCGTGATATGTTTTAAAAGTATCCTTAACGAACAAGTAATTCTAATCTATCTGAAATATTCACGACCGAACGTTACGTCGGACGGTTAGCGATAAAGATCGCGCGAGATCGCGAACGTTTCGTTTCGATTCTTTCGACGATCGTTTCCATCCATTCGTTCCTTATAAAAAAAGCACCAGAGTTGAGCGATCTCGACGCGTTCACACGTAATTGACTCGTATATCGCGATAACCGACCTCGGTTTCGCGACGATATAATAACTTTTCGCGAAACGACGTTTCGATAGAAGCGCATTGAGAATGTGTTTCTTCCATCTTGTTTTATTCCTCTTTGCACTTGCGATCGAAACGCATCGCCGATTAATCGTCAACTATGGAATTCGTTGGCGTGTAACGTAATTGGTATCGCTATTGTACATGTTTTTATCGAGTGTACTAATCGTTTGCTACAAAAGGTAGGTACATACATGCTTACATGGCTACGTTCTGTCTACGTGATCTATCTCGTTTACGAATAAGAGACCAACAACTTAAAACACAATGTACTTGTACGTCGACGCACCTCTACCTACGACGAACGCAACTTTCCCGCACTTTTCGCCTTCTTCTCTCCCAAGCGACCAACGGCCAATCGAATACGATCGGCCTGCAACGAAAGAAAATCTCGACGGAGGAAGAAGCGCGCCGGATATGCTTTCCGCGAAGTTTCCGGGAGAGCGAAAGATGCGTCCGTTACAATTATTTCGCTCGTATCGCTCTAAGTTCGTATACATTTTGATCCACTCGTTTGGTCGAGGTTTGAAAAAACAGCGGCGAGGAAACGGCCGCGATTGACAAAAGTAGAAAGTACGGAAACGGAAGCGTGTGCTACGAATTCGTGTAGATCGTGCGAGCAAACATCTCGTACGCAAAGAATGGTCCAACAGCGGAAGGTCCGTTCGGTTGTATGCGCGATTTAATATCGAGACGATCGCGCAACGAAACTCGAAATCGTTTGTAATGAGATAGATAGATAGAGAGATGGACAGATAGATAGATAGATAGATAGATAGAGAGAGAGAGAGAGAGAGAAAGAGGGCGAAAGAGAGAGAGACCGGAATTGAGCGAGTGTATCGTGTAAAACGGATGAAACTTGGATGAACCGAGTGAACCGGCTTCGACTCGAATCGCCATCGATCGTGATTGCTTCTTATCGGTAGAGACCAACGGTATCTTGACAGGAACAGGGCATCGTCAATTGCTGTGCCATGTTCCTTGGAACCCTCTGCGTCGGTAGGCCCGAAAGACCTCTGACGTACGTGTAGGACACCGGACTGCGTAGGATTCTCTTAGGGCTCTTCTTCGCGTGCTTGTTCTCCTTCCCTTCCCACTTGGAGGATATCTTGAGAGTTTGAAGCGCTCTTCGAAGAGCATCTGCCGTGCTGGATCTTTTCAACGAGTCGCTGTCGGTGCTGCTGTGGGCGTCCGATGGACTCGAGGAGTACGAAAGCGACTCCGAAGTTCTTCCAACGCCTCTAACGTCTCCAGGGCTCCAAGAACGCGAGGACTTGGCTCGAACTCGCTCCGAACTTCTTTGAATGCTAGAAAGTCTCTCCTGAGAACGAGTTGGTCGGCCACGAAGTCGGTCCAGGTAGCAATGGGTTCTCGGCGATCTGGTGGCGCGGCATAATCGTTCGCTGCTTCCGCGACGCGACAGTCTTTCCGCGCTTCCGGTACTTCCACCGCTGCTGCAACCACTGTCCGTGCTGCACTCGTCGTCTCCAAATTCTTGTTTCGAAGAACCAGGACCCACGGTCGGGCTGACTCTTCGTTTACCGTCGCCCTTTTGATGCTCTCGGCGACGATCGTCTTCCGGATCGGTCAATCTAGTCGTGTCCTCCATTCTCAGTGACGTACGAAAGCCACCGATTCGATCGAGATCGCGGACGAAAATCTGCACCGTTCGGTTAGCCAGCTCGCAAATTTCGTTTCGTTCGATTAGAACTCGTTCGTTCAGGATCAACTCGAGTTTCGTTCGATCGCGCTCAGTCGTTGACTCGCTGACTTTCGCGTAAACGATGGCAAATGCGCGCCCTTTTTGTCACGGTTGATCAATTTCTGTGCGGCTAATCGATTCCACACTCGTTTCACTGTGCTTATACTTGCGTAAAACGATGCTTTCGAAGAGAAACTAGTGCTTCGTTGTAGATCGGTCGTTGATCTTTTATTTTCACCCGTTCTCCACTGTTCTGTATTCTTATTAGTTACAGGATGCTTTTTCTGTCTTTCTCCAAGTTGTTCATCCTTGTGTGCCAGAAGAACAGTTTTAATCGCAAACACGCGTTTTATCAATTTGTCGTTGATTGCCGGGTTTGCCGTGTGTATTTCGCACGCTTTCGTGAGCGAACTGAGACTCGGAGACTCGCGTTCTTCTCTTATATAGCGTCGCGGCTTTGCCGAGGGTGCGCGCATGTCCTCTCCGCCACGTGAGGGTTCGTGTCGTATCTGCGAGGACGCGATATCGGGATGAATGCGACCGACGCGGTTCTCGGACGCTGCTCGTCCGAAACGCGATTCACCAATCGGCGCCATTTTCGTTATTTTCGGACCATTCGCTTCGATTTCTCTCGATCGAATCGCACACTTATTTTTAATCGACTCACGTCGATCGTATTTCGATCAAAATGCATTTTCTCAAACAGCGGATCCACGAATCACGAATAAAGAAGAAGCGCTTAAGCGCGTATAAGTGCTTCTTTTTTTAGGCTGGACCATATATTCCTAATGACGTAACGAACGGAGAACATCGAACCTCCTTTGTAGTAGACGATCGATACGTCGAATACTCTTGGTGAAACGAATTCGTTAAAATTAGCAATGCCGCGATTTAATGGACGCCGATTAAGAGAGTGGGACGAGCAATCGAGGTAGTAGATAAGGGCAAAAGAGGGCAATAATGGGGACAGTACAAGTATTGTATCGCGTCTCGAAGCAGAGAGGTCGGTGAACTGCAGCGTGCGATCGATGCCAAGGGGTGGATGTACCATGCAGGCTGATCGCATTGCCGCCAGCGCTGGATGCACCCGGATAATCAATAATTTTGTAAATAACGACACGAACCAGGAATACAAGATAATACGTAGGAAATATTAATATATCGAAATACGGAAACAAACATATCGAATATAGAAATTAATATATAAGCGAAAATGCATCGCACCCCGACTGTTAGCTCCTAATGCAGCGTAACGAGGGACGTAACGAGGTTCGTCGTAACAGAATAGAACGATTCGGTTATATGTAGATTTCCCCTTCCTTTTCCTCGTAGACGCTTTCGTACGATGATACACGGTGACGCGAAGAAAAATTTCATTCTCGATGTTATTACGGTAACACGTGTTGCGGTGCCAAGAATATTGCGAAGCGGAACACGTTGCTGTCTCGAAACGCAACGTGACGTAGTGCATGTTCACCGAAGACAATTTGCTCGATTTCATTGGAAAATTCGTGTATGTTAAACCTTTAGCGGATTAACAGCATATTGGACGAAGCAGCAGCGAACCACGAACGGCACATCCAGTACACGACGTACGCGAGGACATTGCATTTACCTTTTACGTAACGATTCTGGTATTGTTGTTGCCGCATAATTGATTCGTCGTTTGTAGAAACAAAAGGCCGCCATGGCCTTGCTCGATTTCAACGAAACGCAACGATTCCTCCCTTGTCATCGATGGCGAATTTCTGGCTCGAATTCTTCTTCTGGGTATAATAGCGAGACCAGTCGCCGACACGTTTGACATTTTCAAACGACCGTGTGTACCGTGAACCCTTGTATTTTCATCCACTCCTTTCTATAGCGCGTTGTCTATTTCCTTCGTATCCGCTACATTCTTACCATCTTTCGTCGCACGTTCCATCGCTTCTAAATCGAAATCGCTATGCTTTCGATGCGCTTGTCCACGGTTCGCTTGGCTCTCGCGGATACGCTCGACGAACCACGCGAGATACGACGTATTACGTTCGCTTCGAAGGAGTGGAGAACGCGATAGTTTATCCAAGAAAGCGACAGTGCAACGATTGTCTCGCGAAATCGTCCAAACTCGGACAGCAGTTCGAACATCAGCTGGAATAAGCATTCGATGAAGAGTGCGCGCTAGGCTTTTCGCCCAGTTGATTCTTCCGATCTTACTACAAACGAATATTTCTTATTTGTTCGATCGCACTTAAGAGTGCATACGCGTGCCACTCCGCATATTCCGATACGCGAACACACATTTTTATATGACATAAGTGGGTGGAGAACGATTATTCAGAGTGCGGTCACGCCTACGTTCATTCTTATATAATTGAATTTACAGAGTAACGAGGAATCACGTAACGAGCTGTGCGCGATAGATTCATTAACGAATAAACAAGTAATCGTCGAAATGTAAACTACGGGACATCAAGAAACATGTACGCGTATCGAGGAAATAAGAAAGCCCTTTGCGTTTAAACAGTTTTATTGATACCGAATCTAAAAGTATAAGAACATTGTCGGAGAATCGAAGCACGAACGATACTTCACGGAAAGTACAGAGATGCGATTATTGATCTTTTCAGGATGAGAAAGAGATGAGTCGATTGGTTGATTACTCGATGGTTCGGTTCGGTCGCTTGATCGCTCGATCGATCCATGTCGTCTCGTCGATCCTATTAGACGACGTAGCCTTTATAGATGTAAGAGGAAGCAGGCGCGTAACTAGCAACCGGAATAGGCGGGTAGTTGGAGTAGAGAAGGGGTGTTCCAATGTTTGAGAGAAGAGCTGGTGCAGCCAATGGAGCGGCGGCCAGGGGAGCGGCGACCAGAGACGCCGAGGGTGCCGGACCTGGTGCTGGAGCCGGGGCTGGTGCAGGAGCCGGCGACGGTGCAGCCAACGCGACCGCCAATAATCCAGCGAACAACAGCTACGCTCACAAAAATTCGATCAAGAGGAGATTCTCCCTTTGCTTACCCTGTTTCCGTCTGCACTATCTAGCACTCGATCTCCAGCACTCACCGTTTTGAACATGGTTGTGGTTGAAACGTGTGGATACACTACGTAAAAGCTGAGACGACTATACCTCAATTCCCGAGGAAACGCTGCTTATATAGGGGAAACCGCGACAAAGATTCTCATCTCTCTACATCCCCCTTCCTTTTATCCATCTCTCTACATCTCGTTCCTTTTACCCGTCTCTGGTATTCCACGAAGGGCAACAGCCGGTCTTCGAAGCAGACCATGAACGGGACACTCGCTTCCTTCTTGTTGGTACGCGCAATTTTTTCCACCGACCGACCAATCGACTTCTCCCTTTGTGCCTCTCTGCGAACGTTTTCCCGTGTATCGACCAACTACCGGCGAATCGCGGATTTCTTCAAGGTTGCGCGGGACCAGGCGTGTCCCAACAATACGCGCCATTTCCTTCTTTTTCGAGTCTACGTTCGAGCAACTTTTTTCCATCGAACACAAACAGGTTTTCCCCTTTTCTCCAGCATCGCGTTGTCCTTGCGACTTCGAAAAACGATTGACGATCCGAGGATAGCTTAATGGCTCGTTGGCTACGAGGTACGAACGACAACCACCGTCTGCCGACCTGCTCGAAATAATTATTAACATCCGCGGAACGATCGTTTGTCCTTCCCACGCTCCTAGAGCGCTTTATCCCGTCAAGAAAGAATAGCAAAGTAGAAGAGACACGATGCATGGGACGAATTCGAAATTATGCGACTTTTAATACAGCTTTCCTCCGCTTGTCGATTCCAAATTGGAAGAAATAACGATGAAATTAACGAACGTAATGCCAGCCTGTCGTACCTTCCGTGTCGAGATACGAGATGTATCACGACCGAAGGGGAAACAACGTTTGCTGGTCTCACTCGGACTCGACGAACTTGAACTTGAGAAAAAAGCGTTTGCTTTACCTTGGAGGTGTTCAGCCTTGTGGTAATCGAGAGAAAGATAGAGCGAGCGAAACACAGAGACAAAGGAGGGATGCGAGTGACCAGATCGAGCGAGTGAGAGGCGTAGGAAAACGATCGATCAAAACAAAATGTAACGATCGGAGAAAAAACAGAAACGCGACTAATCGAACAATCTTTTTTAACCAGACCAAATAGGATGTGCGGATTAGATGTGTAATAAAGTCGGATATAAAAGTAGACTATTTAAATGAGGCTGAGAGAGAGAGAGGGGGGGAGAGAGAGAGAGAGAGAGAGAGAGACAAACCGAGACTAGGTAAAAAATGATGAAAAACTAGATGAAAGTAGTAGCAGATAGATCGTGTGGGAAGCAGAACGACCCGCGTAATCACTGAGCCGGCTTTGTAACCTTGTTGTGCGTTCCAACCGGACAAGCACGTAGTCGAGAGGGTTATACAATTGCTCGGTCTGGTTGCTTACGTAATTTCGTGATACTCGTAGAAGTGTCCGCCCTGTGCTTCTCTTTCGATCAAGGTCATCGAAATCGATCGATCCATTTGTTGCGAGTGATAGCTACCAAACGCGAGCAGTTTGAAAATACGATACAGGATGAGGAACGCGTCGCGTCGCGTCGCGTCGCCCCCGCCCGCGCTGTAACGAGCGAGGGAGCGCGTGAAAACGGCCGATGTTTCGCGCCCGGCATTCCAATGCGACCGCAACCAACAAAATTGATACGAAGGTGACTACACCAAGGAGGTCGGAACTTTCGCAGGCCCCGCATCCACCGTTCTTTTCGTAAGTCCACCACCCCATCAGCGTCGGACATTGGTATAAAGCGAGGACGCTTCCACGATTCTGCACTCATCGCTCAACAGCCGAAACAAACACACAAGCTCGACAATGATCAAGACAGCGGTAAGTGGTTTAATCGCGATCGAGATGATCCAAACTTTGTTTAAATCCTAATATATATATATACATATAGAAAGAAAATGAAAAACTTTATTTTCAAAACTATTGCTTTCCGCAGTGCATCGTTCTCTTCGTAGCAGCCGTGGCGTCTGCTGGACTTCTCCACGCCCCTTTGGTTGCTTCTCCAGCGGCGATTGCTGCTGTTCCAGCACCGATCGTAACTGCTAGGAGCAGTCAAGTCGTAGCTAGGAACTACAATACATTCGCTGCCGCACCACTGGCATATACCGCCGCCGTACCTGCAGCCGTGCACGCGGCCATACCAGCAGCATCCGCACCGATTACCCTCGCTGCCGCCGCACCTGCTGCACCATTGCCATACGCTGCACTCGCCTACACCGCCCATCTATGATTTCACCCCTGATACTCCGATCGCCTGTCCAAATCTTTATTTTTAAGTTTTTCTTTTTCATGGAATAAATTGCAACTTAAAACGAAAACAAACGATCGTTCTTTCGTACTTGCATCTACCTCGAATATTCAACCTCCGCTATAACATCCCCATCGTATGCTGTAACGCAATCCGCAATTGATCACGGTTTTCCTCCGACACCCTACGCTTTGTTACCGTATGTATCTTTTTATAGGAGTATCTACTAGAAAGAAATCGAATCTAATTAAAACTATGACACGTCAATGAACGACGAAACGATTCTTTCTTATGGATCATTACAGTGGCGATTGATAGGTAGGAATTAATGAACGAATCGATTGAGAAATGAATGGTAATAGGAATTATATAGGAAAATACAAGTTTGCTTGTTTACGATCTATTCGTAATCCCTACGGTCCATGCAACTCCTGTCGAAACAATTGCATACGTCGTGCCATTGTTCCAAGTAGCCAGAGATGGTACAAAGGATGCTGCGTTGCATGAGTCAGATCATTATCGCTGTAATTACTGACCCTCTGTAAATTGCATTACGGTGTTATCAAAATAAATTCATTATACGGATGTAACCTAAAGGAAAACGCGTTTCTTTCATCTTTCCACCGTATCAGAAGTTTTTAAAAATAAACAAACTTTGCTACATCGAACGATCGATCGTCGGACCATCGTCGAACATCTTTAAAAGAAAAGTTTACGCGTTATTTTTCCAAATTCTTTTTTCTTACAATTGTTTCCTAAAGCCAAAACGTATCGATGAAAAGTAGGACATCCGTACAGGGTCAAGAGTGAAGTTCGATACAGTATTCCGTATCGATAAATCAAGGGAAAGTTACGAGGAGCAAGTTGATGAACAAATCCACGTTTCCAGTCGGAAATTCGAGTCACGTTCGACGAACGATCTTCGAAACTTGCGATGTCCCAATCGTCGTAGACGCAGTACGTACGGCCGCGTTTCGTATTTGGAACGAGCATGAGCCGCACCCAATGTATATCACTGGTTGAAACTGAACTGCAAACGACATCGATGTCTTCGTTATTGTTGCGTCAATTTTAACTTCGCGAATATCCCGAATAGCCACATTTAATAAGCGATAAGCGGCATTTAAAGGGCGGTTCCACTCTAGTCTCAGTTCGTGTTGCTACGATGTAAACCAGAATGGACAAAGAATATGATGGAAATTTAAGAAACGACGGTACTTTCAAGCTTGAGTATCAAGTTGTCGATTCTTTTCGTTCTTAAGATTCGTTTCGTAGAGTAAGTAATAAAGAAAAAAGAAAATAGCTTTTTAATAATTCTGATTCACGCGACAGCAACACGTTCGTCAAAGGTATATCGTCAAAGAATTATTGGTCAACTGCAACTTGCGATATTTTGTCGATCATTTCAGGAAATACAATTTCCAGAAAAACGCGTTTAAAAGTTACACGTCGTATCGTACAAGCTATGCATTCTCACCTTTAAATTTTACAAATTCGAGAACATAGTTTCGGTGAACGAATCTCTATTCTCAGAAAATGCAAGATAATTCATTTTCTTTTAAGTTGCGAACCTAGATACCCCGTTAAGGAAAATAAAAGATTTCGTTAGCCTGCAAAATCTGTCTATGAGAGCTGAATAGCAAACGCGCATCTTGCAGCGATGTAACTCATCCTACAATGGTCGTTGTTGTTGGCAAGCGAAAATTTCCAACATTTTTCATCGTTTCACCCTAACGTTCATTCCCTTCGACGATTTACGATATGCGACTGTGTACCATACCGTCCATCGTCGTATGGTATACGACTGTGGCAAAGGAAAAATGTTACGGACAAAGGGCGTTCGAAGGCAACGTATATCCGCGGTGAACGACACCGAGCAGCCACGTGGAGCAGCGCGATCAGGAACCACGAGGATAATGTTTAAAAAAGTTAGAGAAAAAAAAAAGAAGGCCGTAGATTCGGCCATAGAGACAGTTACTGTATAATAGCAGGCGTGGCCTAAAACGAGCAAAGTTAATCCGATATGCAGAAGCGTGTTTCTGTCGTATCGTACCGCGAACCGGTGTTGCGAACATGTTCGTAGTGGGAGTATATTACCGGACGAAACAGAGTATAAAAGAGCTCTAGCTAATCCATATGACAGTACAGTTGTCTGTTGTTATCCACTCGATACACTTTCGAGACCTCAACAAGTAAAAATGTTCGCCATGAAATTCTTGGTAAGTTGATCGAGAAGCAAGTTGTAATCGCTTCTCGTGGACAAGCCCAATCGAGAGAATAGATCGGGGGAACGAGCAAGTTTCGATAATAGATGTTCCCTATTCCTCCACGCTTCTTCTTGGTAGTTTGGATAATGGGATTTAATCGATCCTTGATGACTCGTTGTGTTCTTCTCCTGTAGTTTTCATACGAATAAGAATCATAATAATCGATTTGTTTACTCTTTTCGTAAAATAGTGTCTTGCGTTTATTATTACAAACAATTGGTTACATTTTCTTCAAGTCAAAAAAGCGTGATTTTTTTTATCAAAGAACAGGGTTGTGGCTCGATCAATTACGAGA